>NW_027248279.1:2198763-2241263 GCF_041260155.1 Ptychodera flava | reverse complement strand
ACCATTCAAAATTAATGGCCATGTTTCTACACATAAATGCCTTTTGTACATGCAAGAAAATGACTTTGCCTTTTGAACTTTTTAATGTAGTTATCATATTTATGCTGCATAAATTTGGTCAGATTTGCTCATTGTTTTTCATATTTTTGGATAAAATCAAATAAATCAAGTAGAATGTAAGACAATTGTCTACACCATCCTAAATTAATGCCCATGTTTCTACACATCAATGCATTTTGTACATGCAGAAGACAACTTTGCCTTTTGCACTATTTAATGTAGGTATCATATTTATGTGCATAAGTTTGGTCAGATTTGCACATTGTTTTTCAGATTTTTGGATCAGCAGTATAATGCATGTATTAAACTTGGATAACCAATATGTATGTATCTTAAGTTCCAAATATTGTACCAAATAGATATACTGTACAATCTGTTCATTGTTTAGTATAACACAGCATGCATGTTTAAACTTACTTCCACTTTGTGCCATCCGGTTTGTCTACCTGACCTCTGTTAACAGCTAAAGCTATTTCTAAATTGTAATAGGAATCAGGTGCTGCAAATGTACTCCAAATCACTGTATTATCTGCTACATTTGGATTACTGATGTTAGCAACATGGTGCACTATTTCATGGTTCCCTGACCCTTGTCCCCAATTAACTTTATCCAAATTTCATTTGTAGGTATTGTATCATGCCAGGTAAGTTTTCTAGACGTGAAGACAAATATGAACAAGATGCAAACAACAACAGTAACACATATATTCAGTAATATGTGATAACAAGATTACTTATCCACAGTCTTTCTCTACATGATCATAATAGAGTTTGCACACAATCCCAAAAGTCTGACTGCAAGCCTGCTGTCCAGTATTACTCATGTGCTTATATAGGAGCATATAAGAACAATCTAGAACTTTTATTGACATACTAATTACTGTCAAGCATGACTAATTGAATTCAGGTTGTGAGATCAAGAAGAACAGTGACCTGAAAATGTTCAAGATTAAGGTCATGATGCGTGTTGGGGGAAATGACCTGTATTAAAATACCTCACTATCAATATTCACTCTTATACCTTGAACTAATGCCGTAATTTCCTCATGGCAGCCCATGTTGTCCCCACAGCAACTTTCAAGTGAAGGCCAGCACCTGGAGGTATGTCAGGCGTGAGTCCCAAGATCTGGAGGATTTCCCTTCTTGTCCTTTTGTTGGTGTCTCACCTCCTCTCACTCAGCTGCAGCATCGCATCACCACCACTGACAATGTCTCTCCTCTGACTTAACTGCAACACCCTCTGACGTCTTGTCCTAGTGCCAGCCTCTGAGGTTGTTTTTTGTTGCTTTGGTATATTTGTTAAACACATTCGCTGAAAAAAAAATCACACCAAAAATTCAAAAACCAATTTATATTTTTCAAAAGTACATTTCGGTGATTGTGACGTAGTGTCATGTGATTATTATTCGTGAGCTGTCATTACTATTCATGAGGGGATGTATATCTCTCTTAGCCCACGTCTACTCAAGCAAGTCTCCTGCTTAGCATCACTCTATGTATGTAGCTTAGAGCTTAGTGTAATAAAGTAGCATCTTAGATTTTATCGTATTCACTCAATCTGATTAAAATCAGATGTAGAGTACGGCGACGTCTTCTTATGCGTACGCGGTATTCTCTCGCTGTCGCCTCTCACTACATCTGACCAACTCCCATAGAAGGTCGCGTTCAAATCTCGCGCTCTGGAGCAGCCAATCAGATTGCACGTTATGCGATCCATGTAATTACATCCGATCTAATCGTTATTCAAATCCGCAGCGTCAAGTACACAACACGACGCACTTTCAAATTTCAGTCTAGAAAGTTGTGGCCGCTCGGCTGCTTTGTACACATTATACTGGAGTGTATAAGTAACAGTAGAGTTGAGCAGCCAAAGTCGTTCACTGGGCCAGCGCTGCTCACTGTATGCCCTGCGTACGATGCTGTGTGTTCCCGGTGTATCTACGGCCTGAGCTCCCCCACCACTTGCTGCGGATCCGTAGCCCTACCACTCCCTTTGCTGGTGGTAGGGCTACGATCCGCAGCAACCCCACCACAGCCCTGCTGAATGTGCTGATTGATAGGCGGAATACACGGTGACCGCTGTTCCGATTTGGATCGTGCACGAAAAACTACCTTTTCTAACTACTTTCGGCCGAAATCCGATGTATGCCTACCCTAGTCACTCAATCACTTACTCACACATTGCAAAAACTTTGATATAGGCCTAACCCAGAGAGCTCGGCCAGTGCCCGCACCGACCAACTCGGCCAGTGTGAGAGGTCGGATATGATCATATGATGATCGTGTACATTTTCTCTTCACAATTAACAGATCCTTTTTATACACATGCCAATTTTAGTTTTTTGATGTTATTTTGTTGAACATTCAGTAAACAATGAGAAGACGTTCTACTCTGAAAAACACGTCGGCCGAGGCCTCGGCGTTTCAGCCGATCGTGAGTAGGGCGCGATTGTGCGATCGAGAGGTACAAATTGGCAGTAGCAATGACTTAATCGTTGATTGTTGGATGAATAACGTTTATCTTATGGTTTGACGGAAGTAAATCGTGAGTTTACAGGGTTTTTTAATGGAAAGCAAAACAAGATGTACCACGCTGTGCGGCCGATGTTATCTTGTAGTTAGCATTGTTCAAGCAAGGAGGTAACTTCACGGTGGAAGGAAGTTTGCAAACATCACGCTCATGAATGACATTGACATCGTTTTTACACAACTTTGGCGAGACCGAGAAAATAAATATACACTGTAGTCTCATCGTATTACCATACTCCTACTGGCCGAGTTCGCCAACTGGCTGACTTCTCCAGCTGGCCGAGCTCGCAACTCGCCGAGTTCTCCCACTGACCGGGCCGAGCTCTCTTCTATTCAAAAATTTGCTCTCGTCCCAAACCGTTTGTAATAGTTTACCAGCGATTCAGGTCGGTCAGGTGTCCAGGAACCGGCCATATCTTGCAAGGACGTATCTAATGGCGTTATCTAATGAGTTACTCGGCCGAAAGTAGTTAGAAAAGGCATGGATATACAATGCGCGGTCCAAATCAGGACCGATAAGTCGTCGCCGTGTATTCCTGTCTGCAGGGCTGTAAATGGGAGGCCATATTACGCCGGGAACACACGGCATCGTTCGCAGAGCTGGTCTCAAGGTCTGTCCGCATGATTTCCGTTTGCACAGTCATTACAGTCATTGTAATAAAAGGCATGTTTCAACATTAAATCACAGAAAGGCAATTTTAAAATTCGCCGTGTGCCTTTGTTTACAACTGGGTGAATAGCTCGGTTACACACTTTTGATTTTCGTGCGTCTTCTTCGTGCATATACATGCTTCAAGTCATACCTATTGTTCTACGTAAGGCGCCTTCTGATAGGTCGGCTGTTTTAGCCAGAGCGCGAGATTTGAACGCGACCTTCTATGGGAGTTGGTCAGATGTAGTGAGAGGCGACAGCGAGAGAATACCGCGTACGCATAAGAAGACGTCGCCGTACTCTACATCTGATTTTAATCAGATTGCGTATTCACTGTTTCCAGTCGTCTTTACATCCCTTCATCATTGGAATACCAGCCTTGCCAGCCCCGACATGCTACCACATAACCGACAATACCAACATAACTCGGTTATCACATTGGAGCCAGCTTAATGGGATTCTAACTCACATTCTCAAGACAGACTTGGAGGAAACCTGGTTGTAACAAAGCTTAAGCAGTGAGTACCTTAAGACACTTATAAGCAGCATGTAAGACACACTCAGAACTTTGGCAAATAACTGTGTGCTACTAAAAGCTGAGAGAATCGGAACAAGTGCTTCTATGCTTGTTGTAACCTGACTTTGCTACAAGCAGCAAGTTAAATATCTGCTGGAACTTTGGAAAGTTATCTGCAGGGAGAAACTGTCGTCATTTTATGTATGCATTGGTGTGTGGTAATGCATAGCAGAATCTCCAGTATCTGAGATAGCCAAGCAGGACTGAATTTGCTGATCCACCTAATACTGGTTCAGACGTTGCCTGTGTACGTAGCTAATAAACCAGAGACGGGAAGTTGGATTTTGTGAGCACTGTCAACCTAGTGGAGTAGTCAACCATAGCCAGGACAAGCCAGTTCACAGTCAAGAAGACGGATGACAATCAAGAAAACAAAAGAACTTTGTTTGAAGTGAACTTAATTGAAAGCTGCCATGAACACTCTCTTAGAAGTAACCGGACTTGCTTATTTTTAAGACTTTTAAATTTCTTGAAAATTTCTGTGTGCAGAGAATTTTCACAATCTTTATTTTGCAGGGTTTAATTAATCTTTCAGTATACGCGGGAAGACACATCCTGTTGACGCAAAAGACTGTAAGTACTAATATAAACACTTATTGAAACAAAGTTTTAACAATCTAAAGATAGGTTGTTTTTCTGGGGTGAACGCCCCTAAACTAAGTACCTGTGTAAATCATACGACAGGAAATTTGCATTTCTGTGATTGTGAACTTCTGTATCTTTTCATCAGCGGTGAAAAACAAAGCTAAGAAGCCGTGGGAAATACTATCAATCAGTTGCATTCATTTAGAAATTTACACTGACTGGGTGGGGACAAACACACAAGGTGGTTGATACCATTGTATTTTAGGGGTGACCAGGTGAGTGCATATAACTTACTACAGCTGTATGCTAGTGAGTGAATGCTTATGTCCGATACGGAGGGTGAAGTAAGCTTTCCCCCTATGACAGAAAGCCAAAACCCGACAATTAAACAAGAGCCTATTGATGATTTTGGCGCAACAAGTGGTTTAAAGTGGAAAAGAATTAGCTGAAAACCTGTTGCATCAAAAGGAAATTCTTCAGCTGAAATTGAGTCTTATAAACAAGAGCAGGCAAATCATAGGAGAGAGAACGCATGCGTATAAATGCAGAAAAACAAAACATGAGCAAGAAAAAGAAAACACAAATGGGAACTACAGGCAGAAGAGAACAGTGCAAACACGATTCGAAAATGAAAGAATTAGATGTAAAAGCGAAAGCAAATTCGCATGATATGGATCGTGAGTTCAATGATTGGACTGCTAAGCTGCATCAGTTCAAGAAGGTGACAATGTTGACACACATTTGCGTACATACGAGAGGCTAGCTCGAACGTACAGTTGGCCTAAGCGGATTTGGCCAAAGAAATTAGCTCCGACTCTTTTTGGTAAGGCCCAGGAGGCATATTCTAGATTGAAAGAAGACGATGCCCTGGATTATGATAAGGGCAAAGTTGCTATACTTAGGAAGTATGAGCTCACCAGAGAGTCATACAGAGTTAAATTCAGAGCTTGCAAACATACAGATGAGGAGACATTCTGTATGTGGGTGATATTGTTGAACCAAGTGGGGTTTGACCGCTGATGAGAAAAATAGTGGGGTACGTCCACCCTTTAATGGAGCAATTAGTTGAGGGCATGCCCAAACAAATGCAAACATAGTAAAAGTTAAGGGATCCTGAAAACTATAAGGAGTTGGTAGAAACTTGGTGAGACATATAAATCTGTCATTCTGGCGCCGTTAGCGATCAGATTGAGCGGAAGTGGGGTTTCAAAAGTTTTAACAATAAAAATAAGCAGCAAAAGGGTGAGGGAAAGAAGTTTGATAACTCATCCCAGAGCGGTGAGAAGTCAAAGCCCTCAGCTGCGTGTTATATTTGTGGGAAAACTGGTCATTTGGCAAAGAGTTGTCCCGAACAAAAGTCTGATAAAAATGCAGGTTCAGAAGTCAGGATAACAAAGGCTATGATATTTGGGCTGAATTTGAAAATGATATCTACTTGGGAGAAATACTTATGTTGGGTGGTTAGACGGTAAACCAATGAGTGTTCAGAGGGACACGGGTTGTTGTCAAACCTTGGTAAAGCCAGAGTCATACAACAATTTAACTATTTGCCTGGAGAAACCTGCAATATTAGTTTTGCAAACAAAACAGTGCACGAGGCGCCTGTTGTCAAAGCCAACATCGAAAGTGAAATTTTCACTTGACCTTTATGTATGGGGGTATTGAAAGGTATACCCAAGGACGTTTTGCTAGGTGAGGACACGCTTGTCTTGCAGGATCGCCGTGCGTTAGTAGTCACAAGATGTCAAAAGAAAGCACAGGACGAGCACGAGGCTATAGTTAAGCGAAATGAAATGGCGTCTGGCGTAAAAGCAATTCCTATTGAGGAATTATCGACACTCAGTGAAGCGGAACAAAGTGATGATGACTTCGATGAGGAAGTAGAATCATCTGATGAAAGTAACAGTGCTTAAAAAACATATTGACAAAGTCAATGAAATCAAAGAGGTAAACGGATCACGTGACGAACATGATGATTCACTGGGTATCTCTAGATTGTTTGATGAGGACAATTTAAACGATTGGAAAGCAGATGGTGTAAAGAGTGGGAGTGAATGTAATGATACTTCCCTTGATGCATCAGCCCTTGGCGAGCCGTTTGATGAGACTTCATCAGATCTGAGTGACATCAGTGATGACGAGGAAAGTGATAATGTCACTTCGGAAGTGTCCAAGAATATTTCTACTGGATTAAAATGTCAGCAGGAATATGCTGAAATATTAAGATTAGATCGGGATAAGTTAACAGAACTTCAATTGCCCAATCCTACTCTTGCGAAGGTGCAATATCATACTGATGCAAATCAATTGTCGGAAAATCAGACTGAATTTTTCTGGCATGAGAATTTATTGTATTATAAGTGGATTTCTTCACAGAAGGTGTGTGAAGTTAGACAAATTGTAGTACCGGCGGAAATTTGCAATGCATGTTTAGAGTGTCACATGACCTACCTCTGTCAGGACACATTGTTTAGAGTGTCACATGACATACCTCTGTCAGGACACCTTGGCATTGAAAAAACTAAACAAAGGCAGCTACAATACTATTATTGGCTCGGTATTTTCAAGGATGTTGCAGAATACTGCAGGACTTGTAGTCCATGTCAAAAATCTGCAAGACAGAGAGCGTCTGAGAAAATACGTCTTGTTTTAATGCCTATATATATATATATATATATATATATATATATATATATATATATATATATATATATAATATATATATATACCATTCGAGTTGATTGCAATGGATATTGAGAAAATACGTCTTGTTTCAATGCCTATTATATATATATATATATATATATTATATATATATATATATATATATATATATATATATTATATATATATATATATATATATATATATATATATATATATATATATATACCATTCGAGTTGATTGCAATGGATATTGTGGGTCCCTTGAAAAGAACTCGACACGGAAATAAGTGGATTACGCAACTGGGTACTCAGAGGCTTTGGCTATGCCAGACCAGGAAGACGAGATTGTTGCGACGGTGTGATCAAAGTTTTTAGTCGGATGGGATAACCTGGTGAAATTTTGACAGACCAAGGTACAAACTTTATGTCACGTCTTATGACTGATATGTGTGCGAAGTTGAAGATCCCAAAAAAATCGAATGTCCACAAATCACGCACAAGAAAATGAATTAACTGAAAGGTGTAACGGCACTCTCAAGGCCATGTTACAACATTTTGTAGCAGAAAGACCCGAAGAGTGGGACTGATATTTGCCGTACCTTCTTTTTGCGTACAGAGAAGTACAGCAAGCGAGTATAAGGTGGACCATTGCTGTGATCAAGGATCAGTGGACTGAGAAAAGTTCACAGGAGGAAAACTTGGCGCAATACGTAATAACGATGCGAGAAAGGCTTGCTGACATGAGAAAAATTGTCAAAAGGAACATGGAAAAAGCCCAAGCATGACAAAAGAGAAGGAATGATAGGGGAGCAAGGAAACGTTCTTTTAGGAACGGTGATAAAGTACTTGTACACTTACCTTCCTCCACGCATAAGTTGAGTGCTCATTGGCAAGGACCATTCACTGTGGTGAGGAAAGTCTCAAACGTTGATTACAAAAAGAGCGAGGTGGCCGTAGAAAACCGAAGCAGGTTTATCTTATCAACATGCTGAGAACATGAAAGAGAGAAATAAACCGGTGTATTTTGTTGGTACTGTTGATGCTGTGTGCAACAAGGACATAGAAAACTCTATGTACTTCACACTGGAGGATCAGAGCACAGAGACTTGGAGAGATGTAGTAATTGTGGATTCGGTAATTGCAGATCAGCGTGCGGAACTGTTACTCTTACTGCAAGAGTACAGTGATGTTTTAACTGATGTACCCAGTTGTACTGATCAGGTAGAACACGATGTGATAACTACTGACGAAACGCCAATTTGTCAGAAACCACATCGTCTACTGCAGGCAGCTAAACAGACAGTTAAAGAGGAACTGCAGAAAATGCTGAAAGCTGGAATTATTACTGAATCAAAGAGTTCCTGTGCCTCGCCTCTCGTTTTACTATAAAAAACAGTCGCAATTCGATTCTGCGTGGACTATAGAAGACTTCATCAGGTTACAGTATCTGATGCCTATCCGATGCCTAGACCAGATGAATTGATTGAGGAAATCGGCGGATCAAATATATATCGACTGATCGATCTCACGAAGGGAAATTGGCAAATTCCCTTGAGCAAATGTGCTCGGGAGAAGTCTGCCTTTATCACTCCTTTTGGACTGTATGAGTTTACTGTTATGCCATTTGGGATGAAAAATGCGCCAGCACCTTTCAGAGGCTAATGGATACGACATTTAATCAGCCCAGAGAAAAATCATAATATGGATGACTTATGTCCACATGATCATTCATGGGAAAATCATGTTAAACACCTGCGTAGCATATTTGAGAGGTTACATAGTTGTAAACTATCTGCTAGACCAACGAAATGCTATCTTGGTGGCAGTGAGGTTTCTTTCATCGGTTATAGTGCTGAAGTGTAAAAATAAAACCATGGCAGATAAGGTTAAGTGCTGTTGTCGATAATCCAACACCAGTGACAAAGTGTGACATCAGATCATTTTAGGATTAGCAGGATACTACAGGAAGTTCATCCCAAATTTATCTGACATTGCGACCCCATTGACTGGGCTGACACGTTAAAATAGCCCAGCCAATGTTCATTGGACTCAGAACTGTGTGGATGCTTTCCAGAAGCTGAAAGATGCTTAAGCATCATCACCAGTTCTGGCGGTTCCAGATTATAATAAGCCGTTTGTGGTGCAGATAGACATGTCTGACCATGGTATTGGTGCGGTTTTGTGTCAGTATGATGACAAGAGAGAGGAAAATCCGGTTCAGTATATTAGCCAAAAACTCCTCCCCAAGGAGAGAAATTACCAAACTATAGAAAAAGAGTGTTTAGCCACTGTTTGGGCTGTGGAAGCTTTAAATCTTTACTTGTACGGGAGAGAGTTTACAGTTCAAACAGAGTCACAATCCGTTGGTTTGGTTAGACAAAATGTGTATACAAAAATCGTAGGTTGTTGCGATGGAGTTTAATACTGCAAGAGCATCAATTTAAGATTGAGTACAAGAAGGGCAGCGAAAATACAAATGCAGACGCATTGTCACAAATGTGGAGCTCGGAAGTACCGTAGTGTGTGAAGGTGCATGAATGATGTAGTGAAAGGGCTGTAGTGACCTGATATACACTGTTTTCAAAAATGCATGTTGAAATTTCAACCCTTATAGTAATGGTGTTTGCCCAGGTATGTAACCGACTTAGTCAGTAGTTTTTTTGTTATATACTTTCCTTTAGATTCAGTGGTATTAGCATTGTATTATTTCATTTTGATTTTTGCTGATTTTCTGAATTATGTTGCCGTACTAGTGATGTAGACTCCGTGTCTCCATCAAAATAAGGAGGGAGGAATGTGACATGTGACATTATTCATGAGGGCATGTATATCTCTCTTAGCGCACGAGTGCTCAAGCCAATCTCCAGCTTAACATCACTCTATGTACGTAGCTTAGAGCTTAGTGTAATAATAAAGTAGCATCTTAGATTTATCGTATTCGCTTTTTCCAGTCGTCTTTACATTTCTTCATCATTGGAATACCAGCCTTGCCGGCCCTGACACGCTACCACATAACCGACAATACCAATGTAACCTCGGTTATATCACAGTGATAAATTCATGAAATTGGACTAGCTCATTACTTAGTGAAATGTTTTTGGTTAACAACTACCAGCTCAGACATGTACTACAAAACCAACTGAATGTTATTACAGATACAAATTTAATTTACAAATTATCATATTCCATGATAGCTGTATCAGAAGAATTTACTCCAAAATCTAACTGTATATCGATATGTGGGTATAGATCAGCAAGAGTAAAGCTGGTAAAAAACTCACCTGGCCCTTTGTTTTAAACTTTACCAAACTATCATCACTTCTGTTTGCTTCTATTTGTTTTCTTGACAAGTGCTGTTGCCAGTTCTTCACACTGTGGCAGCATATGCATTGCTGATACATTATGCAACACAATTTCAGCGGCCTTCACTGGACATATACTGTTCTGCCTATCCCTCGATATTTCATCATTTGATGTCTCGCTATTGCATTGGGTCAGGAATGGGGACTGGAGTATGGTGGCTTCTATTGGGAAATGGACTCACTGACGAGTAGCAGTGGTCTCCAGCAACAGACAAGTAAACACACTGTTCTGTGTGCTGTTAGACTGGTACTGCATGAGTTTTACTCTGCTAGTTTCCCTGTCTTTCCTGTCTCCTTGCCTAGTGATACCAGAAATATCACTGCTTTGGTATTGACTTGGTCTGCCCCTGTTCTTACTGTCTTTCTTTTTCTTTCCTGCCTTACACAATACATCGCACACCTTACATATCCCTACTCTACAGTGCCTGGACCATTTCACTACTTGTGCCCCTGGACGATAGGTTTTGTTATTGCTTTCTGCCTGCTGCCATGAAGCAATGACTCTCTTGCAGAGACAACAAAAATTGGACGGGTGAACGTCAGAAATGTCTTCATTTACCTGTACTCTGAAACAATTCTTTAACTCCACGATAAAATTAGAGCATGGATAACTTGTGCCATTTATTTTCCTTTCAAAAATACGATACCTATTTTTTAGCACATGAGCATGAAATTCGAATGACATTTACTCAGTCTAGGCCAAAAGACGATTGAAAAGGCGCCAGAACAATTGCTGTTGTGTAAATAAACCAATACCAGTGAGACTTGCGTGACAGTTCGAAAAAGTATAAACTTCGATGCACATTCGCAAGTAAATGAAAAAAAAGACATGCATAAAAAATAACCCATGAAAAATCTAGGCATAGTTATTTGGCTTCTGACCATTTTCCACTTTGTGTGAACTGTAATCTTGAATGCCTTCATATGTATGACTCAAGTCCTGTGATTAACTGTAGTTGTTCACATATTGACTGGTCCAAGGAAAGTTATATATCAATGTATTATTATCTCAACAATTCATGTAATAACCTGTGGGGATATTTACTATAGAAATATTGGCTGCTGATCATTCTCAGAAATACTAAAGATCCTCACAGATCTCGATCAACTAAAATCATTGATTTATTATTTTTAAACTCACTGTACAGAGCAGTACACTTCATCCATGTGCGTTGCCATTGTTGGTTCCAAAAGAGTGGTGGGAAATATGGTAGTAAGGAAAATTCAACCCAAGAATCATGACAAAGTAACACAAATAAATTCAACTATGAAGCAAACCATTGTTCAAAACTTTGTAAAAAGCATGTCCATTTTAACACAGTCCTCGCAAATAAATTACGGTGCATGCGCGGTGACTAATGTACTGAAAATGTGCATTTCGGTCAATTGTCTACACATAGATTCTTGCAGCTGTGTCCAAACTCTAGAAAAGTCTTGTAGAGTAAAATGTGTACGTCATGTAAAAATGTGTACGTCAGTAAGTGTTCAGAACATCATCTGTTGTATAAAACACTTCGGCACAACCGTGATAAACAGGATAAACAACAATAAACAAAATTTAAGGTTTGGTCTAAAGAAGAACAAATACAAATAATAAAATTGGGAGCTTTTCCACACCCTCCCCCTAAAAGAGGGGTTTCCTAATCATACTCATTCTCAGTAGCAATGACTACATACTTGGCAATCTACTACAGCAGTCTTTGCTCGCCAAGCAGGTCATTCTAAAATCTTGGTTGGTTAGATTTCTTTCCTCATCTTCAGCTGAAGTGCGCGCTTGCTTTTTCACAGGATCAGCTTCTTCTGTTTCAGCTATACTGCCAATCTTTGTTGCATCATTAGTTCTGCTGACTTCAAGATCACACACCAACTGGAGTGACCTCTTAACAACATAGCCACTGTTGTCCGGATCTTGTATCCTCTTTTCACTCCTTCCTTACCAAATATGTTGTCTACAATCCACCCTATCTTCCAATTCGCTCGATTCTTGGTATTGTTCTTGAGTAGAACAATCAGTTTCTCTCCTGGTAACTCCTGATCCTTGGCCTCAACCCTCTTACTGCAACGTTCCTGAAGGTACTCATTCAACCAATGTTTGGGAATGTTGTCTCTGCAGGATCGTAAGTACTTCCGACGCTTACTCATCATGTCTCTCGAGTCATCCATGTCACCAACATTCTCCTCCAGAAACCGTGCTTGTTGTCCCTTCAACAGCAGGTGGGGGTGATCACTACTTGCTCAAAGTCTTCCCCCCACTCAGAGCACAATGGTCTGTTGTTCATGAACGTTTTCACATCTATATCAAGCAGAGCTTCCTCGAGCTCTTCAAAGTTTATTAGCGCTCTTCCTAGAGCTTTTGACAGACTTCTCTTCATGATGCCAATGAGTCATTCAAAGAACCACCCCATCAAGGGGAACATGACATGTTGAATTTCCACTCTATGTGATGTGTAGTCAAATAGATGAACAAATCTTCATCCTTTTGCAACATTGACAACCACCGTTTGGTCTCAATGAAGGTCTTAGTGTTGTCACTCAACAAGACACCTGGTGATCCTCTCTGTGCATCAAACTCCTTCAACTGCCACTTGAATTTGTTCACATTAGCGTCTTGCAAAGCTTAAGATGCACAGCTCTGGTCCTGACATGTAAAGAGCACAATGTAAGCCTTTCTGGTCTCGTACTTTTCTGATTTGTACATGAGTGACCCTGCAAAGTCGACACCTGTCACACTGAATGGCTTAGTGCATTCCGTGGTGTAGGTGGGCAAGGCTGATGTAGCTCAGCATCTAACACCTTGGCACGATACTTCGCACAGTAGCTGCATTCATGTCCAAAGATTTGACTATAGGATGTTGCTTTGGGATCCAGTATTTCTCTCTGACCTTACTCATTGTAGTTGCAACTCCCCTGTGCAATGTCTGAAGATGGCAGAGCTGCTCAACGATAAATCTCACCAGGGCAGATCTTTTAGGGATTAAGATAGGGTTGTAACCTTGAACTCTGCCATAACACCTCAGTATTCCATCTTGATCTGCTGCTGATGTCAAATCTTAAGTCATGTTTTCTTTAGCTGTTTATGAGGATGCATTCTGATGCTGTGATCTCAGATGTATTCAGTGGACCGACTCCTGTCATCACCTTACAGCTATCAATGAAATACTTAACACATGACATAATGCGTGGAAACTTCCGGAATTTGAACTTGCTCAGAAGCTCTTGTGACCATGCTTTCGTCTCATTCTGAGTTGCATCTTCCAGTAGAAGCATCACTTCTCTTTTCTTCGTTGACTTTTTCTCTGACTTGACTCCCTCTGACTCTGAAATCTCTGGTTGAATTTGTCTGTCACCTTCACTTGAGAACCAGCTGGCCCTTGAAACCACGTTGTCCCGAAGTTGACTGAGTGCTGACCCTTTTGTTCCTAGATCGCTTGGATTTTATGCTGCGTCATGTATCTCCACTTGGACTCTGTCAGCTCGCCGATCTTCTTGACCCGATTACACATAAACGTTGACCATTATTACTGATTAGATAGCCAGTATAAAACTGTGGTGCTGTCTACCAAACTGTGACAAGCAGCAATAGGGAAGTTAGCCAAGGCTTTGCTGATATTATTTTGTAGTTTTGCTAGGGTATGTGCAGCGATCAACTCCAACCTTGGTATGCTCATATGTTTAGGAGCGATTCTTGCTTAAGCTGTTAGTAGATTCCTGCTGACTGTTGTTGGGGTCTGATATGCAATGATGATTATTGAAGCACAAACGTAGTGTTGCTTGTGTCCGCAAATCAGTGCATTTATAATGTGTTGGGTTGCCAGTGAACACATAGTGTGGTATAGTTATGGTTGGTGTACAAAGTAAGCTGTTTATCCACGTCTGCCATTTCCGATGAAATTCATCGGGAATTTCCTAAACGAGGCACACTTCACTGAAGATCAATTTCGCAGTGATAGTAACTGGAGAAAGCCATCCAAGTAAATCATTGATGTTGATATCAGCCAACAGCTTCCTTTTAGTGACTGGTTCACTGCTCTTCTGACATGATTCTAAACTCATTGTCAATATGTCCCCTCCTTGTTCAATGTAATACCTAAAATCTTTGTCTCGTTGCAAGATGTGTTGCCAACAAACCTTATTGTGCAAGTCTCCTCTTCCTTCTTGTCATTCTCCGCGTTTAGGTGATTGATGTTGCTATGCCATTTTCAAAGATTTAAATCACTCTCTAACAGTATTTTGGAGGACTCCACCATGAAAGTCGCATGATCATTGTTGAGGTGCGGTAGTTCATTGTGTACGGTGCAATGATATAGCGAGCCGAAGCGATAGCTTGTTTCAGTACAATCACTTTCTTTATTGGTCACCAACACGTGCAGTGGATGAACATCACTTGCCAAGTCTGCTTTGTCTTGAACACACACTAACAGAAAAACCCCCCCAGCTTATATAACACATACATGCATAATGAGACTATCATTTACATAAATTATAATATAATTAACCGTTACATAACAAAAAAATGACTTTTGTGGATAAAGTTCAGTTAACTCTAACACCCCCTCTTAAACTGAACTTTCTAAATTTAACACATTCAGTTTACTCTTTGAAACTGGTTTGGTAAATACATCAGCCACATTACATTCGCTTTCAATGTAAGTTAGTACAATATGACTGTTGTGGACTTCATCTCTAAGAAAATGGTATTTGATGTCAATGTGTTTTGACCTCTTATGATACACTGGGTTTTTTGCAAGTGTGATGGTACTCTGGTTGTCAACAAATATTTCAGGTGTTTTCTCTGTGTGCCCGTCCATGTCAGAATATAATGGTCTCAAGAATTTTCCTTCTTGGACAGCACTGGCTAATGCAATATATTAAGCCTCACACGAGGATAAAGCAACACACTGTTGTTTACTACTTTTCCATGAGATAAGTGGCCCACCCTTGCTTAAGGAAAATGCATAACCTGAGATACTTTTCCTATCATCTGAACCCGCCCAGTCTGAATCACAGTAACCTATTAGAGTTGGTTCAGTATCTGATCTTCAGTATTTCAACCCAAAGTGTTTAGTACCCTTTAAATATCTCAGCACATGATTTGCCATGTTCAAATGCATTTCTGTCGGCCTGGACATACACTGGGATAATTTTAACACAATAAACGAAATATCTGGTCTTGTAGTTGTCATTAAATAAATCAAACTACCAACTATCTCTCTATACAACCTTCCATCTACCAACTCTGGCGATGGTTAATTCATGGCTTTACAAGCGCCTGGATCACAAGGCGTACTTTTGGGTTTACAATCACTCATTTTAATCTCTGTAACAGTCATTTACACTTTTTGTCTGTTTCATTACAATACAATCTTTACCACAATCAAATTCAATTGCAAGAAACCACGATAAAACTCCATATCTTTCATATTGAAATTCTGACTTAATGATGCTTTACATTCTACTAAAGCGTATCATTGTTGGCTGCTACAATAATGTCATCAACCCAAATAATTAGGATGATCTTATTGCCATTACTCTCTTTTGTGTACACACAGTAGTCAACTAAAGACTGTTGAAAACCCTCATTAATCAGATGAGTGTGTAACATCTGGTTCCACATTCTACCACTTTGTTTCAAGCCATACAGTGATTTCTTAAGTTTAAGAACCATATCTTCTTTGTTTCTAGTTACATAGCCATCTGGTTGTTCCATATAAATTACACAGTCAAGAGGAGCATGTAAATATGCTGTCTTAACATCCATCTGATGTACAGTAAGACCTTCATTCATTGCTAATTGCATTAACATTCTTACTGATGTCATCTGGGCTGTTGGTGCAAATGCTTCATGATAATCAACATCTTGTTTCTGAGAAAAGCCCTTAGCAACAAATCGTACCTTATATTTCTCAGTACCATCTGGATTCACTTTAGTATCATAAACCCATTTACCTCCTACTACATTTTGGTTTTTTGTCAATTTTACCAACTCAAACGTATCATTCTCTCTTAGTGCTAATATTTTGTCATCAATTGCTTTCTCCCATTTACGTTTATCAGGTGAATTAACAGCTTCCTGATAAGTTTGAGGTACATGACACATTTTGTAACAATAATGAATATATCTCTCATCATCATCCATGACTGTTACATAATCTTTGAGATACTCTGGCCTTCTAGAAATTCTTTTAGGTCTAGTCTTAACCTTTTCTTCCTTTTGTGTCACATCGTCTAAGTTTTCTCTACTACTTGAACCCGAAGTTTGACCATCATCGGGTACAATCGCCTTATCGACATCCTGTGTGTTTTTAAATTCTGTACCTGTGCACTGGGTTTTAATCTCTGTGCTATCTGTGACATCTTTCCTGAATATCATTTCATCATCATACACATTCTTGTTATCACTTAACTCTTGTACAAATTTGACACATCTTACTCTTCTTACAGAATTATTTTCTTTAAAATACACTAAGTATGCTGGGCTTTCTTTGTCATACCCTACAAAAGTACCCTTAATACATCTCGGATCAAGTTTTGACTTAACTTGTACATATGCATAACACACAGATCCAAATGGATTCATATTACTTAAATTAGGTTTCTTGCCTGTTATACATTGGAAAGGGGTCATTCTTATTCTATGGTTATAACATCTATTTCGTGTATAGGCAGCAGCCATTACTGCATATGTCCAGAACTGCTTGGGAAGTTTGGACTCTAATAACATACATCTGCCCATTTCAAACAGAGAACGCCAACTTCGCTCTACTGTACCATTTTGGTGTGGTGAATATGGTGCTGAAAACTCCTGACAAATTTTATTCTTATCATAAGAGATCTAAATTTGCCTGAGGTGAATTCAGTCCCGTTGCCACTTCTCAGCCTCTTAATCACACCATAAGGTGCACTCTGAGCCAAAATCTTTCTGTGGCTATAATGGTATCACTCTTATTCTTAAAGGCAGGGGGAGCCTATAAATACCCCCTATCTCCCTAGGCATTCATAATCCAACATGAGTGGCACATGGTAGCAGCGTCAACGAATGCTCCCGAAAATCTGGATCTTTCAACAACCATGGTGTAAATTAAAGCACTGTCCCAACATATTACGTTTTGTGAATACTTGTGGAATCACCTTGTTGGCGAAATTCTCTCATTTTTTCCATTTTAAGCTGCTTTTTGATGCCAAAACTGTTTCGATGCTGTGTTGAAGCGTCCAAAGAACAATTGATGAAAGCGTTCAAACAGTTGTCAATCACGAGGGGACGCGCAAAGGTGCAAACGATCAAACATTTGTTGTGTACATCGGATCGATTACGATGTCAACAATGAATAAACGATTCTTACTGAGCAAAATACTTGACCAACGGTTACATGGACAAAACCGGCGACATGCGGACCCATTTTGGACCGAGCACGAAAACTACTTTTCTAACTACTTTCAGCCGAAATCAACTCGATTCCGATCTATGCCTACACAAATCACTAAACCGCTCACAGACGGCGAAAAATTGCTCTCGTGACGTCCAAAACCGTTGTTTGCTGGCGATGCACGGTCAAAGGCCAATGCAGTGGCCGGCCATTGGATACGTTCATGCGATGATTATACAGGTGCCCATAAGCTGCATTATTTCCTGTCGGATCGGGGCAATGAAACTAAATCGCGATCCATTCATCTCTGTTGGAGTTGTCCAAAAAGAGACACTTGCCATAGACTATAGCATCAAATGTTGACCGTTCAAACTGAAACACGATGAAAGGTCTGAAGATCGCCGTGATGTCGTTCTTCTCTATACGTTTTTCTGAGCTTGTTTTTTACTAAACTGCTCTAATATTATCTGACGTTTGTTTGAAATCTCTATCAACATTTCTTTCCTAACCAGGGCACAACATTACCTTTTTTACTTTCATAGTAACCTAGGATTCATTTAATTCGCTGATTAATAGACTCTTCTGTTCTTCCTCGATTGTCTGTAACTGACTTTTCTATCCCGATATCGATATTGCGTTCGCACTCACGTGTCTTGAAACTTACGTCATTCCCTGAAATAATTTTCAGACAACTCAAGAAATTATTCAACTACTAACGAATAGTCGGCAAATTTACAGAAAACTAGCAACAATAATTACATGTATGGTAATTTTACCGTCTTTAGCCTAAGCGGGTTCGCTTGGCAGAAGCAGTATATAACGATCTGAGTTCCCATTTTACCCTACAGTGTGAATGTAGTATTCGAACAATTCAGATCATAATCTTACGCTGTTCCGAGTAGCCTGTTTGCTCCTCGTGTTTTTTTGTGTCCCTAACGTCAACTGGCTCTATGCTCCATGTTGCGTACACACATAGCTGTCAGGATTAAGATTTCCTGGTAAATAGATACACTCAATAGTTTATTCCGCCTCTGACGCAAAGATACACACTGTTTTACATGTGCCACTCCTAGGCCCTGGGATCGATTGCCATACCTTTAAGAAAATACACAAAGACTGTACCCGAGTAATCATCGGTAAAACAAAGAGCATATTTGAAACCATCTCTTGCAACAGGATCAATTGGCCCTGCTAAATCACAGAGTACAAAATCCATGGGCTTGGTGACACGTTTATCGGCAACTCTATTAAACGTTTGAGTCATTTTTCCCTGAATACATGTATCACAATCGAATTTTTCTTTATCACTTATTATGAAACCTTTGGATACACCCTCTAAACTGATAATATCTTGAATGTTACAGTGGCCCATTATTTTGTGCAAATCTTTCAATGATCTAGATGCTGTTTTACATGAAACTTTGTTCAAGAAATACAATCTCCCATCTTTCTCAACATCAAACGTAGTGCCCTTTGCTTTCAAATGAGCACCATGGGGATAAAACTTACTGACGCCCAAGTACTTGTTGCAGCTTGAACAGAAAAAATATCTTGTGATAGGATGGTACATACAAAGCATTCTCTAAAATAAAATCGTGAGATCGGCCATTTACATCATACAAAGCAACTTTCGCATTTCCTCTGCCCTTAACAACATCATTACTCTGGCTACCGTCCGCTAGCTCTATCGTGTGTTTTCTGCTAACGAAATTCGTCTCGAAACTTACAAATTTGAATTTATCCTTTATTATATGAGTAGTTGCTCCACAATCTACTAACAAACTATGCTGCTTAGCTTCAAATTACATAAATTCTCATGACTTACAGAAAAACAAAATGAATGTTCGTCAGCATCTAGCGCGTCTTCGTTTTTACTTGTCTTTGCCTCGTCTCTGTCTTGTCTCTGTCTTGTCTTATGGCATTCCCTCGTCATGTGTGTCATGGTTCTGGTTCTGCAAACGTCGCACCCTTCTGCCCTTGTCTGCACTCGCTCGCTTTGTGTCCAATCTTGCCACATCTGTAAAATCTTATCCGTCTCATTGAACCGTATCTACAGCCGTTGCTGGTCCCCCTCTGATTGTGTATCTTCATGATGCCATGTTGACTAACGCCGTCCCCAGAACCGCCTTTCGCTACCTGGCTACCTTTATCAGTTTCTTCATAACTTTTCAATGCCATCTTGAACTTTGTGAAGGTTTGTTCTTTCTCGGCTTGTGTTGTGATGGCAACAAAGGCTCTGAAGCGTGAAGGAAGTCCCTTTAGTGTCATGGCAATTAAAAGACTGTCACTGATCTTTTCTCCTTTGCATTTAAGTGCAGTGGCTGCATTTTCTGCCCGTATCATATAATCTGTCACTTCTCCATCATCTCTCATTGACAGTGGAGTTAGTTCGTTATATAGTGCTATCACTCTTGGTTTGCTCTGCCCTAGATAATGGTTAAATAAAATCTGAAGCGCCTTGCGCCAATATTCTTAGAGTCTCTGATAATAAGTGATATACTTTTATCATCGAGGCATTGTATCAATTCAGCGTAGGCATCGTGATTCTTCTCAGGGTCTGGCTCACTTTCATCGCCTTCTTCGGGGGATATGACTTCCTCCAATTTTTGCAGTTGCATGTGACCAAGGAACTTCACCTACCATAATTCGTACTTCGACTTGTCACCATCAAATTGCAGCCGTGGTCTGGGCCCATAACCTGTTGAGGTGCGGTAGTTAATTGCGTACGGTGCAAGTATATAACGAGAGGAAGCGATAGCTTGTTTCAGTACAATCACTTTCTGTATTGGTAACCAACACTTGCAGTGGATGAACATCAATAACCAAGTCAGCTTTGTCTAGAACACATACTAACAGAAAAAAAACCCAACCAAGCTTATATAACACATACATG
The DNA here is from genome assembly GCF_041260155.1 of Ptychodera flava. NCBI lineage: Eukaryota > Metazoa > Hemichordata > Enteropneusta > Ptychoderidae > Ptychodera > Ptychodera flava. The sequence goes on along the minus strand of NW_027248279.1, from coordinate 2,220,574 downwards.
CATAATGAGACTATCATTTACATAAATTATAATATCAGCGACCGTTACATAACAAAGAAATTGACATTTATGGATAAAGTTCAGTGTACTCTTGGGTCTCCACCTACTTGAATATCGTCAACATATGTATCTTCCAGTAAGCTATGTACTGTTGCTCGATATTCCTGTTCATAGACCTCAATGTGCTCCTGTAGTGCACAGACAAATAGAAAGACAGACTAGCAATGCAGCATGCCTTTTGTTCCATAGTCATCTCAGTAGACTATGGCCTTCTCATATTAAAAGGACCTTCATAGGTTTTTGGATTTCTTGGAGATTTTTTCGTGGTTGATAATTGCACAAGATTATGCAAAAAGTACGACGAGACATCATCAGGATTATCACAAATTCACCATCAAAATCTTGTTCACTTGATCCAATCCCTTTCTCATTGCTGAAACGGTGCCACGAACATCTTCTACCTATAATGACTGCCATCATCAACTTGTCGCTTACTAACGGAGTTGTTCCTGATTCATTCAAGTCTGCGATTGTCACTCCAGTACTCAAGAAACCCTCACTCGATGCCAATATCTTAAAGAATTACAGACCTGTTTCAAACTTACCTTTTCTCTCGAAAATTCTGGAGAAAATTGTTGCATCACAGCTTACCTCATATCTGTCGGCCAATTCGCTGCTGGAGCCTTTTCAATCAGCATACAGGACAATTCATAGCACTGAAACTGCACTTGTCAACAATGATTTATGAAGGGCACTCGATGAAGGCAAATGTGTACTTCTTGTTCTGTTGGATCTGTCAGCTGCATTTGACACCATTGACCATGACATATAATACTGATTTCAAGATTGTCAAAACTTGGCATTACAGGCATCCCATTACAGTGGTTCTCGTCATACCTCAAGAACAGATACCAATCAATATCCATATTTGGCAGCACTTCAGGACCTCTACACCTGAATTTTAGAGTACCGCACGGCTCTGTGTTAGAACCACTGTTATTCTGCATCTACATTGCACCACTTGCTAAGCTCATCAGACATAAAAATCTGGATTTTCACCAGTATGCCAATGACAACCAGTTATACTAATTCTTCTCACGGCCCGACACATCATCAGCAGTGAGGAAGATGAAAAAAGCCATTCTGGAAATTAAATTGTGGATGACTCAAAACAAACTTCAACTAAATGATGGTAAAACAGATGTCATACTAATTCGATCCCAAATTGCCCAAACACTTCATCCAATTGACTCTATCAACATTGGATCATCTGTCGCTCAGCTTGTATGTTCAGCCCATAATATCTGAGTTACTTTGATGATCGACTCACCTTCAGGAATCATATTGCCACCATATGCAAATCCATCTACTATCATCTCAGGAAAATTGGTCACGTCCGTCAATATCTCACAAAAGAAACCTGTCAGATAGTTATGCATGCCTTCATCTCATCCAAATTAGACTACTGTAACGCTCTCCTGTTTGGACTACCTTCAAAGGACATCAAGCCACTCCAACATGCCCAAAACACTGCAGCTAAGATTGTGTCAAGGATAAGGAAATCTGACCACATCACCTCTACACTTCAGAAACTTTATTGGTTACCAGTACAATACAGGATCCGATACAAAATTCTTCTGATTACATACAAGGCATTAAATGGCACTGCTCTGTGTATTTATCAGATCTGCTCCACGTCAAACCTTCACCTCGCTTACTTCGATCAAATAAAAAAAAGGCTTCTTCATGTGCCACGGTATAACCTGCAAACGTTATGGGAAACGCTCCTTCTCAAGATGTGCTCCCGATTTATGGAAAAGTCTTCCGTTGGAACTTTGCCAGTCGCCTACGTTGATCACCTTTAAAAAGGGCTTGAAATCGCATCTCTTTGAGAGAGCTTTTTGATTTTTGTTATCTTGTACAGCGCCTTAGAACATTACCTCGTAATGGATTTTGGCGCCATATAAATGCTTTCGATTGATTGATTGATTGAGATGGCATTGTGGTGCCAGTTGCATAGCAGCCATACGTACTTTGTGAGCTGTCAGGGCAGAAACACTGCTTTACACCAATAAAAAATGTAACATGCAAGCAGTTCATAAACACGTTCTTCCATGACTAACTTTTAACAGACGATATGACAGACCATAAACTATGGAGTAAACAAGACAGTATCGATAAATGACTTTCAAATTTGGTTCAAACACACTCATTATATATTCATAAAAATATCAGAGGAAATATTAAAATGGTAAAACTCACTTTCCCGAAGCTCAAAACTTCCCTGTTTTCACAATCACACCAATTCTGCTTAGAACCACACGACAACAACAACACAGACTTTGCTGAACATACTATTGCTTAAAAATTGGCGAAAATCCGAAATTTATCTAATGATAAGCTGTCAGCACTCTTTGAAAAAGAGAGGCAAGAGCTACCTTAGACGAGGCGAACATGGAGGTCTTATGTAAGCATTTTACACCTTGAACAATAACTGTTGCTAGTCTGTCTTTCTATTTGTCCGTGTGTAGTGTTACACTGAGAATATATTGACTTGACGTTGCTCCAAAATTCACCCATGTGAATCTGTTCTCCGTCAAGTCACAATCTTGTAGATTGTTGTACCACAGAACTGGCAGTGCACTCCCATTTTGTTTGTGCACTCTGATTTGCAGGAATTCCTTCTGAATATCTCCTATGATACAGAACTTTCACATACGATTTCTTGATATAATGTCAAACAAGAGTGGTTGTAGTAGTGGCCCTGTCTCTAGGCAGTCATTGAGTGAAGGGCTTCTCATGTTGGCTCTCGCTGAGCAGTCGTATTATACTATTCTCATCTTTGTTGCTTCTGCTTTATCTCGGATGAAGGCTTGGTGAGGGACGTAATGTACGATCTGCCATGTTTGATTGGCTTGTACAGGCTCAATCACTCTTGTATTGATTTGTTCTCTCATGATTTTGTCATACTCTTCTAATCTCCGGATTCTCTTTAGTCTCTTAGTTGTTTTGTATAGTCGAGCTGAGCACAACTCTGCATAGAAACCCTATAATGCTTAATGTATTATCTTGGATTATTGCCTGTATATTAGCTGAATAGTGCATATGCAGATAAATACAGTCAAGAATCCATGGCTTGTATTCAGCAAGCCTGTATTCATGCGGATTCATATTTATTCACATGTATTATTCTATAACACAGGCATATGTATTTATGTATGGCAACTGTACACCAAATACTAAAACTGTAGGTGCTGCGCTTTTGAATTTTTGACGCGGATTTGTTTCGTGGGCCTTCCTTAACCACTCGCTCATGCCTCGCAGGAGATTGGGAGAATGACATTGTTCTCACCTGTAAAGAAGAAGCTGTTGTTGTAGGTTTTAATGATCAGGAAAGTGGGGCACACGAAAATGATGTTCTCAAACTTCCGAAAATAGGGCCCCATGAACAGGCTCATCAGGTACACTGTCTTGCCGCAACAGGTAAGCCCTGATACAACGATATGAAAGAGTAGTTCTACGAACAAACAACTGTCCATCACTTTCACACTGGACAAAATGCTTAATATGTAATTAGTATATTTACATATATTGACGTATACGGAACACTATATTAATCGCATACGCAACATATAACTTTGTATATGGGACATTCCAATACGTTGATATGCATATTGTATATCATGCAGATCATGAGTATAAGTAATGCGGATCTTTGCACACCAAGTGTACACTGTACTTATGCATTTTATAACATATGTGTATACTTAACATATTTGACACATGTACAGAGTCAATGCATGTGTATATATTGTTTTATATCAAGCATTTTGCCGAGTGTCATTCCCTGCAAACTGCACAGCCTTTACTTACAAGACAATGTTGCTTAGACGCCTTTGTTTAACAAAACCTGCATATCGGCCGACCATGAAGACTTGCATCAGCAACCTGTCATCGCGATCTGCTGTGCCTGTGTTTTTTTCATCTGCATCCAATCCTTCATGTTCATCACCCCTAGGATATTGTCATGGATTATTTCATGCTTAAAACTTCTCAAATCCACGACCAAGCAAAATCTGTTCTTCAAGAACTTGCCTCAGAATCGTCCATATCCTGGTCTTAGGTGCTTTCTGCAAAGAACCTTGGCCTCTTTCCAGAAATTACAAGGGGTGCTCTGTGAATATATTTTATTTGCGATTCCTTTTATCATCATCCTTATACTTCCAATGCTTGGATTTAAAAATAGCTCACAGTTGAGCCGGTCTTGTGCCTCTACCCTTGTACAGAATGAGCGGCCTTTTTATGATTTGACAACAGACATTGACGTTCTCATTGATGATGGTGTTGTTTTTTGTTAAGGTGATAGTGCAGAAGTGGTGGACATGCTCATACAATATGCTTTTGTTGCTGTTATAACTATGTCTAAGGCAAAACCCTAGTTTTTGACCATTTCACACTCAATCAGGATATATGTCAGAGAGTACCCTGAAGCAGCTGTAACCTCTGAGACTATCAGTTGAGCGGCCAGTGCCTGGGTGATTTCCTACTCAACACGGCTGCCAAGCTTGTTTGGCTAAGCAGTGGCAAGGCTGCTTGTGAGAGGATGCAAAAGCTTAAAGTATACTTATTCTGATACACGCTTTCCTTGAATAAATGTCCGACCCAGTTCCAAAGGGTCAGCAGTTAATCGATGTTGATAGCAAGATCCTCCAACCGTCAAGGCCAACAGCTCATGGGGTGAGAGTGATATCATAACTTAATTATTAGACACACAAATCCCTCTGAAGGGAAAAAAAGCATTACAAAACAAATGAGGGAGTTACTCAAAAGAAACCAAAACAGTGTTTCAAAGTAAAATAAGAGTAAGAAATAAATTCATACAGAACGCCCCCCCCCAAAAAAAAAACAAACAAAAAAAAAAAACAAACAAACCAAAAGCATAATTTATCTATCAAGATAGGGTGAAAATCCAATGATGATTACATTTCTGACAGGCATTCCATTATCAATTTCATGCATTTAGATATGTAGTGTGCTAGAAGAATTTATATGCTAGTATTTTTCATTATGAATTAAAATTTGTTAGGCGTATCATAAAACGTCATGTTATAATTTGCAGCTGCAGCAAACAAAATATTTCTTTGGCTGTCGTAAAAATTGCAAGAAATGATGAAATGTTGTCATTTTCTACAAATTTGCAATCGCAGAGTTTGCAGATTTGTTCATGTACCGAAATTTGATAGTAGTAATGTAATTTTCAAGCTCGATACTTTGTTTAAATATCATGTATGTTCTCAACTTATTTTTGCATAGTCTCAATCGTTAATAATGTATTAGAGTATATCAATGTTCCACTATTAGCTTGTATATCCCAGATTTTTTGAAGGGACTAAGCCTTTCTTCTTCATTGGGTCCACAAAAGTCACTGATCGAAAACTGCCGCTGTCAAGTCCAGAACCCCTTGCATGACAAAAGAGTAATTATTTAATAATTATGTAACAGTTTCTGGTGCATGTGCAAGTGTCAGGTTGCTCTCTGGTGGGGGTGGCAGCTAGCCCCACGTACAGGTCATTGTGTTCCCAGTGCTACAAGCCCCCTCCACCATATAACGTCAGGAACACACAGACCCGGACACAGGGCCTGGGTGGCTCACAGCTGCAGTATACACACCTAAGGGCCAGCATGCACTGGGCAAAATGCTTGATATAAAACAATACACACACCTATACTGATTCTGTACATGTGTCAAATACGTTCAGTATACAGTACGTTGCTAATAAAATGCAAAACTACTGTGTACACTTAGTGTGCAAAGATCTGCATTACGTATACTCATGATCTGCATAGAAATACGCTACACACATCAACGTATTGGAATGTTCCATATACAAAGATATACGCTGCATATGCAATTAGCATTCTGTTCCATATACATCAATATACGTAAATATGCTAAGTGCATATCAAACATTTTGTCTAGTGATGCTGTCTTATGTTCATAATAATATTCTTTGTATGTTCTCAAGGATCGAGCTTGACAAAGTGATTTGCAGGGCAAATGATTCACTCTGTCTGCAGAACGTAATGATCCACAGGCTGGATGGTGTTAACTTAAAGATGTTTGTGGATCCCGGGTTCTGCCATCAAGGGAAGACTTATGCATCAACTGCAAGTTGAGATTCTGTAGCTCCCCTTGGTTGCCCGGGTGCAGTGGGGTGACAAGGACAAGCAGCTGTACTTGACTATGCAACACTTCGGCCTACTCCCCAATCAAGAACTCAAAACGCAACAAAAGGACCTCATTCGAAACGCCAGACAATGCGGTGATGAACTGCTCACATGATATAAACTCAGCCACCAAAACGTTCGAGGGGGAGGGCTAAACTTCCAGACTGATCGACCTGTTCCACAAGAGAGACCCTCTTATGTTCAACCGACCAACCACCTGGCCAAAGAGATGCAGGCCAGAGGGGTCAAGGTGAAGACCTATTGCAGGTTCTTCCGCTGGAGTGGTCACATTTAGTTGACAACAGAAATGATTGGCTAGCTGTACATCCCCTGTGTTATCATGTGGAATAAAGTCTGCACTATGCCCCGGCCAATTCTGTGAACTTTTCTGGTTTTGTCAAAACATAGGGTTATCGAAGCCATCTGCTGTGGTGACAAGCATCAAGCAACGCCTATTGCTGGTAAAATGTCACATAAATAGCTGCATCGGAATGCTGACTATTATGGGGAGGTCAAGGTTTACCATGTAGCAAAGAATCAGGCCCCATGGCCCTCAAAAGGAGTATCTAACTTCAGCCTGACATAGACCAGTGCCAAGAGATGCAAAAGGAGCTCCCCGCTGCCAAAGGTGGTAATCGTTTATTGAGGCATGGACATATTGTGACCATATCTTGACCTTGAGCCAGAAAGTTTTCAACTGATTGCAAGGATTTGAGTACGACCTGTAGCTTCCAGCTGGGCTTGTTGACTTTCTTAAATATGTACTTACTCCTATTTTTTGCATGATACTTGAGTCAAAAATGGAGGTGCTCAGGCAGAAAATTTCCGTTTGCAATAATGTTCACAAATGTGTTGATGTTGTGGTAACCATAATTTTGCTAAAGGAAAAAAATAATTATTTCTGTACAATGTAATTTTCATTGCCATTCATAATAACAGTTTGTTGCTCTCGTGAAACAAACTATATGCACTGAGAATAAAATAAGATTCAGCACACTTTCCAATTCACACCTATTTATTAACATTTAAGAAGACCAGGTCAGTTCCACAAAATATTCCACGCAATCCCATTATTCAGCACTGTTATGTTTACAGCCATATATATATATATATATATATATATATATATATATATAATATATATATATATATATATATATATATATATATATATATACAACTGAGTTGATCACGATAAACTATATTACATTTCCACTACAAATTTTGTCGTATAGGCGGCAGAGCTGCCTACACTCATCGCGTGGCTGTGTTCCACTGAAACGTTTGGGCTGCTAATTGCATCAGGTTGCTGAGTTCGACTTTGTAGTGGAAATGTAATTAGATTCTCCTGATCAACTCAGTTTTGTATTTAGCTCCACTATAGTATTAATCCCTCTACTACAGCTGATTTCGAACTAACAAATATATGATGAATAAAAATGCCCTCTCTTCTCATGTCAGACCTCTCCAAGGAATTTGATTCAGTTAACTATAATATTATGCCCAGTCAATTACAAAACTACAATTTTCACCCATCTACAACTCAATGGTTCAGTAGCTACCTAACAGACCGTACTGAGTGTGTCAAAATTAATAACATTTCATCCAACTTCATTCGAGTCAAAACGGGTGTACCTCAAGGTAGTGTTTGTGGACCGATTTTATTCTCTCTTTATATTAACGATCTCCCAAAATCCGTCGAGCATGTGGCTATAGTCTGACGAAATTGGCCCGTGTCAGACGATGTATTCCTGAAGAGGTTCGCAAGAATGTTATCTAAGCAACAGTTTTCTCCATTTTACACTACTTTGACACTGTCTTTTCCAACTGCAATTTTACCCTCAAAAGCAATATACAACGCATAATTAATTTTGCAGTTCGCATTCAGTGTGGACTCAAAAAGTCAGACAATGTTACATCTTACAGAAATTCACTCAACTGGCCAACTATCCAGGAAAGGCACGACCCACATTGAAAAAATCTACTTCACAAACGTATCAACAACAAAGTCCCTGTCTACTTGTCTTACCTTCTCACACAAAATTCAGCAATTCACCAGTATAACACCAGAGGTAAATATCATGTTTCTAAAACCCACAGTCGCTCATTCAAATATTGTTCATCCATCTTTACCAATACTATAATTTAAACTACTTTACTGTGCCTGTTTATGCTTTTCTGAGTCATTTCTTGTCCGATCTGCATGTCATTTTCCTGCTTGTTTTAATTAATATACGGTGCTCACCAACTTTTCAAGCTTATCGTTTGATGTGTAGTTTTATAAGTTTTAACTTCTGGTCTCATATTGAGTTATTTATTATGTTTTTATTTCAATTCTGTATATTATTATGTCCATGTATTTTATCCAATGCATGAAAATCCATTTATTGATGCATTGACTTGAAGTAATAAATTAGAATTATATATAATATATATATATATATATATATATATATATATATATTATATATATATATATATATATATATATTATATATAGTCAGAAGTAGTAAAACAGTTTAAATTCACTTGGATGGAAATAAGTTCAGCAATGATGTAAAGTAACGTCATTCAAGTGCAAGCAATAGATCATTATGGCTTGTCTATGATTGTGTGAGATGAATGATGAAGACATTACATCAGCAGGATTAGTTTGTAACCATTAATATACGGCAAAGAAATAACATCATCAAAATCTCGTTGGTGTTCATCAGCTATTTACCAATGCGACTGTTTCGGGGATTTGAAAACAATACAGTTAACTGCCTTGGCTCCCAAAGCTGTACTGATTAGGTACCACCACACCTTAAGTTATTCTGAGTCTGATGTTATATATGATGTCTTTCGGTGTTGCATTAAATTCTTCAAGAAGTTGAGGATGTCTTGACATACCTTTATGAAACTGTCTGATGATTTTATGTTGTTGTCCTGCTTGAGACAAAATCCAGTTGTACAGGCTGGCAACTTTTGGAACAAAATCTTCTATTAGAAGTGTTGCACGATCAATGCGGAGATATTCTGACAACATAGTGTTCAAAAATGTACGAAGGGATGTTACTTATAATATATATATATATATATATTATATATATATATATATATATATATATATATATATATATATATATATATATATATATATATATATATATATATATATATATATATATATATATAAGTAACATCCCTTCGTACATTTTTGAACAATGTGCCCTCCCCGTTATCACCAAAATGGCTTTACGGCAACCTCTGAACTTGGGCACAGAGAGTACGGTTATATAGACAGTGTTCTTGACTTTTACTCACGAGAGTAATTTAGCAACTAGCTCAGTTACTGTACAACTACTTTGTAACTTCAGTCCCATCTTGACAGATGTACTATGCTAGCAGGGTACGCTTACCAATGCCGAACAACACTTAACTGGTGGTTCTAGTTTGGACTACTGATTTTGTCACTGTGTTGTTTTTGTCTGTTTGATTGCTTGACCTAGCGATTTACTTTACTTGAATTATATTACTGAGGGTGTCGCCGCCAATGCAGGTGTCCAAGATAATTTTGCCACAGTTGAATATACCAACGAAAGTTCCCTGTTGTTGCTTATACTCAAGTCATTTCCGCCGCTGTTGCAGATGTTTGCTCATAGTGCAGAACCCAAGATTAATTTGCAACTGTTCAGAGAACTTGTCAAGTTATGCCCACACCGTAGGTGCACATGACACATATAGTTTTGCAAGTGTTTCAAAAAAAGTCTACTTTGCCACAGTTGCAGATTCTCAAGACGGTTTTGCCTTTTCTGTAAATGACATATCCGATTTAGTCAAGGTTTGAGACTCGGAATATAATGTTACAAATTACGAGACAAACAAAGTACTTCTGCCATTGTTGCTAACTCCCAGATAGATTCGCAGACAGCCGAGACTGTGTTACCACAGTTGCAGATAGTACAACCAGTTTCACCGATACTCAAGTGCACACGACACGTTTAGTTTCGTCAACATTGCAAAACATTGCAGCTGCCAAGATTCTTTTGTCACCGGTGTAAATGCCATACCAAGTCAATTCCTTGTTACTGACTTCCAAAATAATGATGCCAGTATTGAAGAAACTTTAAGGGTTAGTCCATTCAAATATTAACCTGCCTCTAAAAGTTGAAGAAAATTATTTTTATGATGAAAAGATGAAAAATGTGCTGTTTATTCTCATAGAAATTAATATTTTATTAACTGATGTGTATGACGCCATTTTCGCGATATGGAAGCGCCACCTATCGGAATTCCTCAGAGAGGCTTGACCTTTGATGACGTAAAGTTTTCGTGTTTGGTTAAGGAAGTTAGGGGGTATCGCTAGGGGGTCTGATCTACGATACGTTTGTATTGAGATACTGCCCCATGGATACCCTTTGCCTTGAACCTTACAACTTTCAACCGGATTTCAGCGGTACCAAAGTCCACGATTTCGAATTCAGTGTTTTCAACGAATACACGGACACATCGATAAATTTAGAAGTAAAAAAAGGGCACGTGGCTCCACCAGTTACCGAAGAGAGCTCCATAGCTCCATATAAGTTACAACGTTAGGGGAGGCCATGTTTGGAGCTGAACCACAGTCCCTCCACCATGGCTGAACACCTATTTCATATCGCCTGGTGACGAAACGAACTCATACTTACCCAAAATTGTTGTATTTTATGGCAAATCATTTTGATCAACAGATGTTGGATTTCAAACGCGAATAGAACTGTATGACGACATTGCTCCGCATATTTAGCCATTGCAAAGGCAGTTTTAAAATACGGTTAACTTTTTTATAACAAAGAATGATTATCGAAATTGCCCATTAAAAGTGCTAGTTTTTCAGTGTCATATAGAAAAAAGAATGAACGAATGACAAGATAATTCTAAGCACCGTTCTCCCATGGGGAAGGATAAGAGACAAAGCGAACGACCGGAAACGGCTCAGCTGTCCGACTTTAAATGGTGTGATCCTCATCTAAAAGAAAATAGTGATACATACACACTTTCATATTCTCTGGGTGACATTAAACTTCAATCACACGTTCATGTTCTAGTTCATGTTCAACGTACAGACATAAAACACACTAAAATTTCCCTGTTCTCACAACTCACATTGAACTTTAATCGTAAGTTAAGGGTAATTAGAAACCACCATGGAGGTAGGAAGAGATCGCGAATCCGAGTAGCCGTTTTCTGCTGTCAACCTGGTGCAGTCTTGTAAAAAAAAAGATAATTGAGAATGGTAAAAATCTGAAAGCCACAACCTCCCGACTAGTCATTGAGAAAATCTTAATGAAAAGTTCAACACTTTACAGCAACGTCCGGGCGACAGGTCATGGAGAGAAAAGAATGAAAAAAACAAACGTGAAATTCACGACTTCACCACCGGTCATGGAAAAAAAAGTCAGAAAAAAATTCAACACTTTACTTTCATGACCTGGCTACCGTAATGACAAGAAAATACAGAGCTAAGTAAAATGCCAAAAGTCCCATCCTCACGATCGGTCGTGAAGAAAAATGTCGGAAGAAATCAACACATTACAGCCACAACTTGTCGACCGGTTGCGGAAAGACAAAAAGAAAAAAAAAAAAAGTGAAAAGCTGAAGCCTTGACATGGCAACCCGTCGTGGAGAAAAATTACTGACAAAGTCTAATGGCACTTTACAGCCACAACCTGGTGACAGATCGTGGAGAGATAATACAAAAAAAAAAACAGTCATAAACTTGAAAGCCAATTCTTCACGGTCGTGGAGAAAAATTACTGAAAAAGTCTAAAACCTGAAAGCCACGACCTCGTGGCCGGTCTTGGAGGAAAATGTTGGCAAAAATTTAACACTAAAGTTACAGTCACGGCCTCGTGACTGGTCGTAGAGAAAATGACAGTAAAAGGTAATGAAATAAACTACCTTTCGACAGATCCGGAGCGGGGCGATGGCAAATTAAAAAGTCATGTACTTTTATATAGCAATATGGAGAGAAAGCAGCTCTGAGAAAAAAATCTGAATCAAGGTTACTCTACGCTACAAGAGTAACGATGTCTGAATAGCCTGACTGAGAAACGTTTAATATTTTCGATCACATATATTGAGTATCTGATTCCATCGTTAAATACTGGAACTTAAAGTTTTCGGGCTTAAGCTCAATGATTATATTTGCTGCTGAGGTGGAGATGCGTGTTTGAATTACGATACGATGCACTCTGATCTTTGCGTAATTACATGGACATTTCTAGAAACCTTACAACAGACAGCCTCGTTTTTCACTACAATCCAATATGGTCGTACGACAGGTCGTGTAGCTGCTATATAAAACGTTGGTTCATTTTGACCATTTAGTGAAATCCGTGTGTATTAGTTATTCCGGGGGAAATCAATTGTAGAGATAATTTCATTTTTCGAAAAAAATGAAGGTTCATTTATATCTCGAACTATGCACATTAAAGCTTTCTGTAAATTAATACAAATTTATGTTCAGCGATTGTTGGACACCCTTTATGGAGATTAATCAATTGCATGAAACCGCAAACGGGAATCTGGCCATTATTTCAAACAAGAACATTATATATCTTGACTCAAAAATTAACATACTAGTCTAATGTTCTTTAAACATGTTTTTCCCAACAGACCAAATACCTACTGATGCGACAGTCTCATTCAATGCATCTCCTTTGGAACATGACCCGCTAGATATGTACTGTATAACATCAGACCCTAATTGTATATTGTACACTTGGTATAAAGATAATATGAAACTGGATGAATCCAAAGAAGGGATAAGTTTTGACGAGAATACCAAAACGCTTACTATCATAAGTGTGAACAGAGACCACTCAGGAATGTATAAATGTGAAGTGTCAAACCCGTTCGGAAGTCTTGGAAGTGATGAGATGCGTTTGGATGTCCATTGTAAGTAAATATATAACTTCTCATTTTCCTAAGAGAGAAAAATACTTAAAGAGTTATTTAGTGTTTTCTGTGGACTGAAAAATCCAGTCAGTGCACTTTCATACTTTAAATTGGCTCAATTGTTCATATATTTCTCTTTATACCCGTATAGTCCTGATTGAAAAGGTCCTATCAATTTTGTACTTAACACTTTTTCTAGCAACTGCGATCGGTGTCTACCGTCCTTACATGGTTCACCTATATCACGATGACTTGGTTGTTGTTGTTGTTTTTTTTGTAGGCAGCATTACGTTTTAGTGTTTATATGAGAGGTCTTATTAGTTATTTTAATATGTCCCTCGTTGGTCTCGATTCTCTTTGCTGCTATATTATAACGGCTTTGTGTATGTATTTCCTTACAGTTTTACATATTAATAAAACAAACTAAAAACACCTATCAGATTACACCAGGCTGCACCATTACACGCATGTTTCTAAAAAACTTGCCATGCAAGACAGAAGACAGCTTCTCAAACACTTTCCACCTCAGCCTCTTGCACGTTCCCACCCTGTATTTTCCAACTCTGCCTAGTCAGATATCCTTGTTAAAACCCTGCCATGATACCCATCAACCAATATACCAAATGGTTGGATACAAATTAAACCCTGAGCTTTTATTTCTGTATTTTGTTGTGACTTGAATGTCGCCTTGATGGTATCACTTTTTTCAACTGCCATGAGAAAAACTGATGATAATATAGCAGGATACATCAGGTTTTGAAAGGTCTTTACTATTGCTATATTTCTTAATTTTAAAAATACATGATTACTAATTAACTTTCTATATAATGGGGGGGGGGTCGCTCAAATTGTTTGGGTTAGAGGAGAGTGTTACGACCCAAGAGAACTAAAGTTTCTTGATGGGATGTCGGTCAAACAAAGATCACGCCAAACATTAAATGTTATATAAAAATCTTGCATTTAATTAAAATTAACTAATGCATGAAAATAAAAATGCAAGTTATCACAATGACTTTAAACTGAGCGCGACCAGGTAAGTAAAAGTGAACAAAAAACGATATTTATTGTTTGTATCAAATAGAGTACAGACCCGTCGGATTTTTGCTCCGGTCTTGAACGCCGTCGAAAAGTCTGCTATCTAACAACAGAGTCACGAATGTCTGTACACAGTAATTATTTCTTGTGCGACAATTGAGGAAGGACTGCGACATCTCTGACAGCGGCAATACAGTTCTTGAGTCGACCGACGTGGATATCACAGTGTGCAGCGTGCAGTTTTTACGACTACGACGTTTTCAAAGTCTCTGACACACACACTCACCAGAATCTTGAGCGTTTGTACGAGAAGAGCAGTCCGACCAGCAAACAACTTGACGTATTTACTTCGTCACCAAACAGTCCGAATTTCGCCGGCAAAGATAGCAACTGGGAAGCAATCAAACCATGGAACTTCTGGACATCACGCTGCTCACAGAAGACAAGCGACGTGGCGACACGTATGCATTTATAGAACCACAAAATAAATTATTCATGAACGCACCTGGTCACGCATAAATTATACAAAACAATGTGCACCTGGTCACGCAAAAGAAAAGATACATTCACTGCATCAACTTACAATAGAAGACATCGTAACACCTCCCCCGCAAAAGAAAAACGTCATGACCGTGACGTTTTTAAAGGGGAGTTACAAGTATAATTTCCTCAGAATTCGTATACAACTTGTTACATTATTTTACACCCTTGATAGAGCATCAGCAATAATGTTATCTTTACCAGAGATATGTACTATTCTGATTGAATACGGCTGAAGTGTCAGACTCCAGCGAAACAACCTATTACTCTTTGTTTTAAATTTATTCAGGAACACTAGCGGATTGTGATCAGTGTACACAGTGATACCACCTACGCCATTTGTTACGTAGATTTCAAAGTGTTGAAGGGCGGATACCAGGCTTAAAGCCTCTTTCTCAATCGTGGAGTACACTTTCTGATGCTTGTTCAACTTTCTTGAGAAGTAACTGACAGGCTTTTCAATTCCTGAATCATCATCCTGAAGTAATACTGCGCCGATCCCGACGTCACTGGCATCAATAGCCAATTTAAATGGTTTACAAAAATCTGGCGCCACCAACACAGGATCATTCACTAAAAATGCTTTTATCTTGTCAAATGCAGTTTGACAGAATCAGACCATTCATATTTCACATTGTTTTTGAGCAGGTTGATAAGAGGTGTAACAATGGTACTATAATTTGCAACAAATTTTCTATAGAAACCCGACATGCCAAGGAAGCGGAGCAATTCTCTCTTGCTTGTTGGTGTCGGAAATTTTTCAATGACTTGAACTTTTGCCTGCCTTGGTGACACTTTACCTTGCCCTATGACATGACCGAGATAAACAACTCTGGTTTCGCAAATGCACTCTTTGCATGATTGATTACCAGGTTGGCTTGACCAAGTCGTTCAAATACATTTCTTAAATGGGCTAAATGGTCTTCCCCCTGTTTCACTGAATACCAGGATGTCATCAAGGTACACTACACAATACACTAAACCTGCTGTGACCTTGTTCATTAACCTTTGAAAGGTAGCCAGGGCATTTTTTATTCCAAAGGGCATGAATTTAAATTGATATAAACCCCTTGGAGTAATGAAAGCAGATATTTCTCGTACCCTTTCGGTCAAAGGTTCCTGCCAATAACCTTTTAACAGATCAATTTTTGTTACATACTTAGCTTTTCCAATTTTGTCAATACAGTCTTCTATTCAATTCTTGGAATTGGGTAGGAATCTGTGCGAGTTACAGAATTTACCTTGCAATAGTCTATACAAAGTCTGATTAAATTATCTGATTTGGGCACAAGAACCACGGGAGAGCTCCAGCTACTTTCACTAAGCTCTATGAGGTCATGGTCTAACATATATTGTATTTCCTCATGAACTTTTGCAGATTTGTAAGGGTTAAGTCTGTAGGGTCTCTGTTTGATAGGACTTTCATTACCAACATCGACATCATGAGAAGTTAAGGAAGTACAACCCGGCGTATCTGAAAACAGGTGTTCATGATCTTTAATGAGCTCAATTATATCACTCCTTTTGCTCTCAGACAAATAATTCAACGTAGTCGTCAGATAAGCAAGTCCTGTGGAGTTTGAAAACTTACCATTTAATTGAGCATTCTCTGTTATGTTTACATCAAAAATATCTGACCCTTCGCCACATGCACTGTGATCATTACTACTCTGAGTGACAGTAGCTAACCCAACTGCCGGTTTTGGATCAATTTCGCGTTCAAAATACTGTTTGAGCATATTGATGTGACAAACTCTGCGCAACTTGCGTCTTTCTGGAGTACTAATAACATAATTGACACTATTGAGCCTCTTTTCAACCTCATAGGGTCCCTGAAATTTGCGGATAAGGGCTCACCTGGCACAGGTAACAACTCAAGCACCTTATCACCTGGTTTTAACTTAAGAAATTGACTACCTTTTATCATAGTTCTTTTTCATGGTTTGCTGAGATTGTCGAAGGTGTTCTTTGGCCAAGCCACATGCTTTTGTGAGCCCTTCTTTAAAGTTTGAACTATAGTCCAGGAGGTTAATGTCGTCATCTTCACTTAAGAACATCTCTTTTATCAATTTTAGTGGCCCCTTACTTTGTGGCCATATACAAGCTCAAACAGATTGAAACCTGTCGATTCATTTTGAGAATCTCTTGACGCAAAGAGTACAAACAAAATGCCCTTATCTCAATCCTCTGGGTATTCCATGCAATCCGCTGTTAACCTTTTTTGAGTGTCTGATGATACCTTTCCAATTCCCCTTGCGATTGAGGATGATAAGCGGAGGAATGTACTTGATTGATCCCCAAGTGACACATAACTTCCTGAAATAGACCTGACATGAAGTTTGATCCTTGATCTGATTGAACCTCCTTTGGCAAACCATACCTGGTGAAAAATTGTGTCAAAGCATCAACCACAACTTTGGTAGTAGTGTTTTTCAAGGGAATAGCATCTGGAAATCTTGTTGCCATATCCAAAATAGTCAATATATACTTGTGGCCTGACTTTGTTCTTGGTAAAGGACCAACACAATCGATAAGAACCTTACTGAATGGTTCACCAAATGCTGGGATTGGAATCAGTGGAGCTGGTTTAATCGATGGCTGTGGTTTTCCTAACATTTGACAGGTATGACAAGTTTTGCAATACTGTACCACATCACGATGCAATTTAGGCCAATAGAAGTGAGCTAAAACCCTAGCTTGAGTTTTTCTAATGCCAAAGTGTCCCGCCATAGGAATTTTCATGAGCTAGTCTTAGAATTTCAAGACGATAGCATTGAGGTACAACTATTTGATGTTTTACTGACCACTCTTCATCAGAAGGAACAGAAGGTGGTCTCCATTTTCTCATAAGGACCCCTGATTTGATATAGAAGCATTCCGGAACTTCGGTAGCTTCACATTCTACTAATGCCTTTTGAATCAAATCATTCAAAACAGGATCAGCCTTTTGTTCCTTAACAAGAGCAGACTGAGTAAACTTACTCTCCGGAGAATCATTTTTAGACGTGCAATCATCACTGTCCAAATCTTTGAAAAAGGTTTCAGCAAGCCAAACTCCAGAATTCGAAGACACCTCGGAATTTGCGTGATATTTTTGTTTTTCCCTTGATTGTGATCTTGTTACAACACATGAAGGAAATATGCCTGGGAAGGTGTCATTTAATTGTTTGGTCTCTGAATGAATAATTGGTGAGTACGGGAGAAACATTGACTTTGCCCCCTAGCAAAATCGTTCCCTAGCAGAAAGCTTACACCTTGTATAGGTATAGTACGAACAACACCTACTTTAATAGGACCTGTGACAAGCTCAGATTTCAAGTTTACCTCATAAAGGGGAACCGACACAAACGCACCATCAATACCTTGAACAAGAACACTAGCATTTATTATTATTATTATTAGACTTTATTTAAACTCGATAGACTGTTGAGCCGAAGGCTCTTCTCACACAGTGTCGAGATGCAAGAAATATACAATATGTACATTAAAGAATATAAAAAACAGAACAGAGAAAAACAAAACATTAAGACAGCAAGAAACAGACGACAATATAAAAAACGCCAAAAATGGCTTAAAAATTACATTTTGCCCAAAAGATAAGACTTAAATTTCGTTTTAAAAGAGTGAAGAGTAGAGCAAAATTTGACATCTGCTGGTAAACTATTCCATATTTTGACACCGTTATACGTAAAACTCCTCTTAAAAATTTGAGTTCTGTGTCTTGGAATATTTAATTCATTTCTGTCTACAGATCTTGTACTACGACTGTGGACGTTCTGGACGCTTCTAAAAACATTCAAATAATTAGGAGCCAAATTATTTTGGACTTTGTACATAGAAGACTGATTCATTAAAAACAATCCTTTCTCTGAATGGTAACCAGTTTAAAACGTCGAATAAATTACGACTAGGAGTGCTAAAATCTGAGTCTAAAAGTACTCTGGCTACAGCTTTCTGTAGTCTTTCAACACATAGTAAAAGTTTGTTGGAACAATGACCCCATATGTTAGAACAATAGTCAAAATGGGGTAAAATAAAACAATTGTTTGGAATTTGTGGAACACTTTGAACGTCCTGGCAGAACATCATATAACATTAAATACTGTGCAGCTCCGGTGTCTCTTAGTATAGTAACATGTTTAATTTCTCCGTCGCTAGCCAATGACATAACTTCACCATGGGAAACAAAACTCTCATAGCCCTTTGGGACAGACTGGGACATTTTAGAATTGTCTGGTTTGTTTTGGAAAACAGAAATTTGGACCTTTTAGCCAAGGGAGTATCGACAGATAACCCATCTTTTGGATTGACCAACGCTACCGGTTTACTCAACTTCTGATTATCCTTTATCCATTTAAAACACTGGGCCTTAACATGTCCAGCTTTACCACAGTAATAGCAAACAAGAGTCTTTCTATGCTCACGACGTTGATTAGAGGAACTCTTTTTATCCTGTGAATTTGACTTGGGTTCGGAATCAGACTGTTGTTTTGAAGTAAAACGCTTATTATCAACGTATTTATTGAAATTGTACGGACCACTACTAAATTTCTTATGAGTGAGCTCTTAATCTTCAGCTATAGCTGCCGCACGTTTCAAATCTCGAATGTTATGTTCGTCCAAATGAGTCTTTATATCGAAGGGAATGCTATTCTTAAATTCTTCTATCAAAATCACTTCCCTTAATTTATTAAATTCCTTTGCAGCTTGGAGCTAACGATACCACTTGTCGAAAACAATTTCTCTTTCCCTTGCAAACTCAGCAAAAGTTTTACCTGTCTGCTTTGTAGATTTCTAAACTTCTGTCTATAGGCATCAGGAACTAATTCGTAAGCAGAGAAAATGGCTTTTTTTAACAACTTTGTAATTTTCGGTCTGTTCATCAGACAATGAAGAAAATACTTCTTGCGCTTTCCCAATCAACACCGATTTGTAGCAATATGGTCCAATACCTACGAGGCCAATCAAGCCGTTTTGCTATCT
This sequence comes from Ptychodera flava, assembly GCF_041260155.1. Lineage (NCBI taxonomy): Eukaryota > Metazoa > Hemichordata > Enteropneusta > Ptychoderidae > Ptychodera > Ptychodera flava. Next base: position 2,200,867 of record NW_027248279.1, on the reverse strand, counting down.
TTTCAAATGCTAAGAAATACGAGTCGACTTCATCTTCACAAAATTGAGGGATGAGCCTAATATTCTCGGCAACATCAAAATGCATACTCTGAATTCCTGTACTAGACAAAAGTGTGAGTGTTCCCCCGATAATTGAGATTGCAACTCCATTTTTCTTAATTCAAAGTCTTCCTGTTCTTTTTCTCTCTTAAATTCCTCACTTTTCTTCCATTGCTCAAATTTTAGCTTTTCTCTCTCAAATTCAATTTTCCGCCAATTCAAGGGAATTACCATCAACAAAAGTTGCTCTACACGCGGTTGTAACTTTAATTATAAATCACCAGCGATAATATCAATCATTTCACGTTTCCTCATTCCACTACTCAGAGAGACTCCAATTTGATCAGCAACAAGTCTTAAATCGGCTTTTCTCAATTGCTCTAAATCTTGAATGGACAAGTTTTCATTTTCCACGAATTCGACTACATTGAACTCACCTGAGGCAGCCATTTTGAATGTGATTTTAGCGATACTTTGTTTGACCGTCTGACGGGAGACGAACTCATTCTGTTCAATATCTGGGACGAGCCCCCAATTTGTTACGACCCAAGAGAACTGAAGTTTCTGGACGGAATGTCGGTCAAACAAAGATCACTCCAAACATTAAATGTTATATAAAAATCTTGCATTTAATTAAAATTAACTAATGCATGAAAAATAAAAGTTATCACAATGACTTTAAACTGAGCGCAACCAGGTAAGTAAAAGTGAACAAAAACGATAATTATTGTTCGTATACAAATCGAGTACAGACCCATCGGATTTTGCTCCGGTCTTGAACGCCGTCGAAAGTCTGCTATCTAACAACAGAGTCCGGTATTTCACAAGTCGAACAGATTAGACACAGTCAGAATGTCTGTACACAGTAAGTATTTCTTGTGCAACACTTGAGGAAGGACTGCTACGTCTCTAACAGCAGCAATACAGTTCTTGAGTCGACCGATGTGGATATCACAGTGTGCAGCGTGCAACTTTTACGACTATGACGTTTCCAAAGTCTCTGACACACACAATCACCAGAATCTTGAGCGTTTGTACGAGAAGAGCAGTCCGACCAGCAAACAACTTGATGTAATTACTTCGTCACCAAACAGTCCGAATTTCGCCGGCAAAGGTAGCAACGGAAGCAGTCAAACCATGGAACTTCTGGACATCACGCTGCTCACAGAAGACAAGCAACGTGGCGACACATATGCATTTATAGAACCACAAATAAATTATTCATGAACGCACCTGGTCACGCATAAATTATTACAAAACAATGTGCACCTGGTCCACGCAAAAGAAAAGATACATTCACTGCATCGACTTACAATAGAAGACATCATTATAACAGAGGGGCAACTCAAATTTGACCATGATGGTACTCAATTTTTTAGCTCCGCCGTCAGCGACAAGGAGCTTATCAAATAGGTTGATTTTCTGTCGTCGTCCGTCGTCGTCGTCGTTTGTAGTCGTCCGTCAACAATTGCCTTCTCCTCTGAAACCGCAAGTTCAATTGCTTTGAAATTTTATACGCAGTTTACTTACGCTGACTTGACTTAAGTATGTTAAATTCGTGATGAAATTTGCATATTTGTATTTTTGGGGCATTTTTTGTTGTTTTTGCTAAAAAATCTTCTTCTCTGAAACCGCTTGACCGATTGCTTTTGAAATTTGATATGCAGTTTACTTAGGGTGACTTCAGTCAGATTTGTCAAAATCGTGGTGAAATTTGCATATTTGTATTTTTATTGCAATTTTTGTCATTTTCACTGACTTGGTTCGGTCAAAAACCCAGAGTTGGGTTAGCATGTTTCTCTTAAATATATTTAAGACGAATCAAGAACTCAAGATAGTATATTTTCAACTGATGTAGAAACACATTGATTAGCTTGAGGAAGCTCCAAAAGAGTTTAAATCTTCTTTTATAAAGGATTACAGAAAGAGGGCTAATAAACAGTACAAAACAAGGATACAAATATTGTAAAAAGGGGATTTCCGCTGGTTGTTTACCTAGTCCAGTTAACAAATTATTGAAATATGGTGGTAAACATGCAAACAGAATATGTGTTTTAAGGCAGTG
>NW_027248279.1:2041263-2196263 GCF_041260155.1 Ptychodera flava | reverse complement strand
TCCTCGTTGGAACATCTTGAAACAGGTGTTTATATTCGTGGAGCAGTTCTTTTACCTGTTGTTGTTGTTCTTGGCTGGAGGTGTGCCAACTTTGTAGATTCCAGCTTCTCCAGGATTTCTGAGTTCTGAAGCTTGACCGAGCCCAGCTTTGAGTTTAGAGTATTTTCACTCAAGTCAGTTTCAGTATCACTATCTTCATAATGGCTTGAACTGACTGCACTGACAGGCTGAGTTATAGTAGGATTATCCCTATCCAAATATGGCTTAAGCATATTTATGTGACATAGCTGTTTTTGTTTACGCCTGTCAGGTGTTATTATGATGTAATTTAAATCACTCAATTTCTTATCAATTAGATATGGCCCAAAGTAACGAGCATGGAGTGGTTTTCCAGGAATTGGAAGTAGAACAAGAACCTTTTGACCGGTTCAAACTTCCGTTTTGAGGTGCTTTTATCATATTGGTTTTCATTGACTGCTGAGATGACTCAAGATTTTCTCTGGCTAATTCACATGCTTTAGAGAGCTTTGTACGAAAATCTGAGACATATTGCAAAATATTCAGACAATCATCATCGTCTGATAGGAATTTCTCTTTAACGAGCTTGAGTGGGCCACGGACTGTATGTCCAAATACAAGCTCAAATGGGCTAAAACCAAGAGACTCCTGAATTGACTCTCTAACAGCAAAGAGCAAAAATGAATTCCTTCATCCCACTGCTTCTCTGTGTCAAAACAGTAGGTCCTAATCATGTTTTTCAAAGTTTGATGAAATCGCTCAAGAGCACCCTGACTTTCTGGATGATAGGCGGATGACCTATACTGTTTAATGCCTAGCTGATCCATTACTTGTTGAAAAATTCCAGACATAAAGTTGGAGCCTTGATCGGACTGGACACATTTAGGGAGGCCGAATAAAGTGAAAAATTTGACTAAAGCTCTCACTATAGTCTTTGTCTTTATATTTCTCAGTGGTATGGCTTCTGGGAACCGAGTTGATGTACACATTATTGTCAGCATGTACTCATTTCCTGATCTTGTTTTTGGTAGGGGCCCAACACAGTCTATTAGTATCCTACTAAATGGTTCTTGAAATGCAGGAATTGGCTGTAAAGGGGCCTTTGGAATGGTCTGATTTGGCTTTCCTACCATTTGACATGTGTGACAAGTTTTACAGAAATGTGTTACATCCTGCCTGAGATTAGGCCAATAAAAGTGACTGAGAATTTTATAATAAGTTTTCCTTACTCCCAAATGACCAGCCCAGGGGGTTTCATGGGCCAGGCGCAATATTTCAGCACGATAGGGCTTTGGAACCACAATTTGATGTTTTATAGCCCAATCGTCATCAACCAAAACATCTGGAGGTCTCCATTTACGCATGAGAATACCAGATTTTGTATAATAGGAAACAGAGCTATCTGAAGTTTTACCTTCATCATCTACCCTGTCAAACAAAGACAAAATATCTGGGTCTTTGTGTTGTTCTGCAATGAGATTTGATCTAGAAAATGTCTGACTTTGGTCAGCAGAAGTTTTACTGGAAGTTTCAAATCCACGAGGGATAACGGAATGATCCGTGTCAAACACCTGACTGAGAAAGGTGTCATTTAAGTCAACATCTGTGACATTATTTTTGAGAGTATTTTATTCTCGGAAGTTTTCTTTGACATGGCTCGAGTAATAGCACATGAAGGAAATAATCGGGTATCTCTTGTTCAATTGGCTCTGGATCCTGATCTAAAGTAGGATTATCAGTCACAAGTGGATTAGTAATGACCTTGTCCCCAGCAAGGTCGTTTCCAAGAAGAAGGTGAATCCCTTCGAAAGGCAAAAAAGGCCTAATACCTAAAGCCACAGGTCCAGAAACAAAGTCCGAAGACAAATAGACATTATGGAGAGGAACAGGAATGTAGTCATTGCAATCTACCCCCTTAATAAGAACTTTAGAACCTGAAAATGACTTTTCAGAAAACGGCAGGGTATCTGCCAACAAAAGAGACTGGGAACGCCCCAGTATCTCTTAAAATTTTGACAGGGGTAGCGGAAGAGAAATCACTAGAAAGTGATATAAAACCATCATGAATAAATGGCTCGAAAATACCCATAATGCTATCTTGAGAAGAATTGACCTTGACCTCATTAATTGGGGATGAGAGGGTTTAACCTCAGAAAATGTGTTGCACACATTATTAGACTCTAATTGAGTTGATGAAGAAATAAAGCCGGTGGGCTTAGATCCACTTTGACCACTTTGACCTTCACGTTTTCTTTTCAATTTGAAACACTCTGACATTAAATGGCCGTCTTTCTTGCAATAATTACAAGAAAGTGTACCGAACTGTTTGTCAGAAGGAGATTGAGACTTGGGATCTGATGATGTGGGAGTGTTACTTGAATTTTGTGAACTGTTGTCATTTGATTTCCTACTCTCCTTTGAAAAATTCTTGGATGAAAAGGACGAGTTAAATTACCTGCATTGTTTCTGTATGAAAAGGACTGGGATGGTTTGCTGAGAAAGAAGATTTGTGGGTCAATGAATAATCATCGGCCAAACGTGCAGCAACCTCTAATGTATCTGCCTTTTGTTCATTGATAAACGTCTTGATGTCACTCCGGATGCACCTTTTAAATTCTTCAATCAAAACAAGTTGTCGTAATTTGTCATAATTCTGACTGACCTTTTCCGAAGAACACCAACGATCAAACAGTTGTTCTTTTGTTCGAGCAAATTCAACGTAAGTTTGATCTTTCACCTTCTCACAATCCCTAAATTTCTGACGGTAAGCTTCAGGCACCAACTCATAGCCCTTGAGAATTAATTCCTTCACAGAATCATAATCTGAAGCCTGCTCTACTGACAACTGAATGTAAATTTCTCTGGCTTTACCCACCAAAGCACTCTGCAAAAGCATAGACCAGGACTCCTTAGGCCAATTCAGACTCTGAGCAATTTTCTCAAAATGAAGGAAATATTTATCAACATCCTTTTCTTGGAAAGGGGGAACTAACCTGAAATGCTTAGTGATGTCAAAATTGTCTGAAGGGAAGAATTTTCCTGACTTTCTAAGCTCTAAACGTCTCATTTCTAATTGCAGTCGGTGTTCTGCTAATTCTCTTTCCTTTTCTTTTTCCTCTCTTTCTTTCTCCCTTTGTCTTTCTTCCATTTGTAATTCTTTCTCTCTCATTTGTAATTCTAGTTTCTTGATCTCCAAATTTGTCTGCATTTCTAATTCTAATTTTCTGAGTTCAGAGGTAGACTCGGGCTCATAATCTTTCAGGGTGGATTCCTCAAATTGGCCTAAATCAACTAGATGTTTGGCAATACGGTACTGTATTTCCCTCTTGCGCATAGATCTTTTGACTTCTACTTTAAGGAAATTGGCCAGTGTTATGAGGTTGTCTTTTCTGAGGGAATTAAATGTGTCCTGATCAAGGTCATCCATAAATTCGTCTGGTTTAATTCCGCCATGATTGAATTTCGCTGAGTTCACAGTATACAGTAGTTTTGAAAAGGCTGTCAAAATGTTGTCAAACGGCTCAAAATATTCGTATCCCGGACGAGCCCCAATTTGTTACGTGCAGAGAAAACGAACAAAAGGGTGAACTCAGCAATTAACGTTTAAACAGAATTTATTACAAAAATAAAACTAATTGCTAAGTCAGGGATAGAGTACAAGCTTTAAAAGTGTACAGACTACTTATCTCAGCTGGGACGGCAAGCTCCAGTCTCAGAGTTGTAACAGTCAGTCGAATGAATGAACAGTCCTTTGGCTTGCAGGCTTGAAGCTGCACAAAGTCCACAGTATAAATCCAGCGTTGACAGTGAAGGTCTTGAAAAGTCTTGAGAATGACTACTGCTGGAGTTTAGTAACACACAAGAGACACGATCCCAAAGTCTGACTGGAAGCTGTGCACGTCCCTTTTATAAAGGCATGTAAGAACAATCTAGAACTTTTATTGACATGCTAATTACTGTTCTAAAATTATCTCCCTTACACAACTAATCAACTTTCCAGAACATTCCAAACATGACTAATTGAATTCAAGGTTGTGAGGTCATCAAGGGCAGTGACCTTGGGAATGTTCTAGACTAATTGAACTCAGGTCATGATGAGTGTGGGGGAAATGACCTACATAACAATATATATATATGTGTGTGTGTGTGTATGTATATATATATATGTATGTATATATATTTGCATCAGTGCTTGCATTCTGGCCTCGTTCATGCATATGGTGGTTACTTTATCTATCGGCATTGGCTGTTTTAGTGATTTTGCTTGTATTTTACCCTTAGCAACATAGGCATAAGGGTCGATGCAATAATATTCAGGCCGGGCTGTCTCACTGATAAAATTAACATAAGTTAAATTCTGCTTGTGTAATGCTGATTCCTTGAGGCATTGCTAGTTGTTCATTTTGCTGCACTTTAGATTGTGATCTGGCTGGCTTGGAAATGGGGACTTCTGAATTTGAGTTGTTGTACCTGATATCTGAAGGTTGATCTTCTTGTGTTTTCACCGGGGTGTGATTGTCTGCTCATAAGTTGATGCAGATTTACTAGGTGGTTTGATACAGAAATGTAATTTTGTCTTCCATTTTGCCGCTTTCATTTACACTGCCTTCTCACCTAGCAGTTTGATGTGGGCACTACTGGAGATTCTATTTCAACACATTGTCTATCGCAGGATGGAATCGGACCGCCATGATGCACTCTGTCCTTCCCTTTTTGGTCAACACATTGACTTTGTACTACCACTATGATCAGAGTTTTCCTGGTCCATTTCTTTCAGAAAGTATTTTTTACCAGCACTCTCACCAGACTGGAGTGGTTACTTTACAATCTTTCCAAAATTTGTCATGCTATTTTGATCGAATTAATTGCATGCTTCTTGCTTTGCATTTTCCACTTTTCTGCAAAGGGTACATAGTCTCCTGATGGTCATCCTGAAAGTATCAAACAGGATATTGAATGATTACTGTCGACCTCTCGAAAACAGCTTATAAAATTGAGAGCACAGCATTGCTTCAGTTTTATACAGATATGTGCATGGACCATTTTGTTGATTAAATTGTTTTAGTTGAATCTTTGTTTTTCTAGAAGTGTTTTCAACATCGATAAAAAGTGCTTTGTTGAAGCATTATATCGGTCTTTTGCTCATTAGATGACATGTGTTGTTCTTCTGGAGTTGTGAGAAAAGTTTATTCTCAAATTCAGTACCTCTGTCATGGTGAAGTCTAGCAGGAAATCCAAAACATGAATAAAATCGCTTAAGATCTTATCCGCTATTGCTTTACCTGATCTATTGGTCATTTGTACACTTGGGAAAATCTAGTTAAGTGCACGACTAATACCAAAAATACTCATAGCTTCCTTTGCTTTTTACCAAGTGCAGTTAGTTAATGAATACTACCTACATGCTGATGTGGTGATAATGTTTACCAGTGGTTTTCTAGCCATCACTTTTTTGTTTCTTCTAGTTGATATAGCTGCAGCGTTTTAATACACTTTTCTATATCTTTCTGCATCTTAATAGCCAGGAGAATATCTTCCATGCAAGAGTTGCTAGTTGTCTTACACAAAGATGCCCCTTCTCTTCATGTAGTTCTTTAAAGACTAGTGGTATGTATTGCCAGTGCTGAATGAGTTGTAAATTGGTCGCAGTCTTTCAATGCAGAATTCAATCTCCACCGAAGATTGAACTATTTCACCGACTCACCAATGCTGTTTTCTGTTGTGTTTCTCCTCTGCAATCGTTTTAACTTGTCGATTGCCTTTTAGTTTGTATTTGAAAAGCCGATTGATTGCAGGGTCTTTCTGTTGAGCATCTTTAATTTCTTCCTTCCTCTGGGGTTTTATAGTTGGCTTATAATCTTCAGAATGTTCTCATCTAATGTCACTGGATTATTTTTCACTGCTGTCGGACATGTTGCATCACCAGTATCGATGGCTTTGGTTGACTGAAAAGTTGCTGCCAAGACTTTGCAGGAGTATTCGCTGTACATTGATTTATGAGATCAACAATTTTTATAGGCATTCTTGATAAACCATAAGCATAGCTATTCAATTTCAATGGGCTATATATGATGTTGAGGTTAAAGTCTATCAGTTCTGCAGCTCTGCAATCCATCTGTTGGCGGTCTAGTGCCCGCTATTGAAATTGTTGAACATTTGTTTACTTCTGGGTTCTCCCAGCATGCTTTGAGGTTACATATAGCTGTAATGGCGGTTAACCCACGTGGTTGATGTTGGCTGAATAAAGCAATTGAAACAAACACACTTTACTGGACACGTCCTCGTTCCTTTGCTGTAGGCAGGAAATGGTGTGTCAAGAGTGGGATCGATGAAGACATTCACTTAGGTTTTCAAGCTGTGAGTACGAATATTATCTGCCTGTCCAGCAAACTCAGATTTGAGGTTGATTCAAGTTTCATTCAAGCATGGCTTCCAACCTAAAACGCATCGAACTCAAACTGGTTGGTAATATGTCCGAGAACTTCAAGAACTTTGAGCTAAGATTTGATGATTACTGTGCACAAGCTGATTACCGGGACCTAACAAAAGATCCACATACTGAGAAGATGGAGTATTACAAAAAAACTCAAATTGAAATAGCTGCATTGCGATTGGCCATGCCCGATGAGGCCCTTCAAGTGATTCGTTACACGATAGAGCAATAGATACCGACGGTGACAAAACCAAACCATGGATATGGATGGAAAAATTGCGCACACATTACACTGGGTCTGTTGGAAGTGCACTCATGCCTGATAGATTCAAATTTTGGAACATGAGTCAAAGCTCACATGAGTCAGTTCAGGACTGGGAAGTGAAAGTGAGACAAGCTGGTAGCCTCTGTGAATATGCAGCCCTGATGGATGAGATGTGTAGAGACAAATTTGTATTTGGATTACAAGACAATTACGATAAGAACTGAACTCCTCAAAACACATTTAAAGGCAGACGGAATCAAGAAAACGATATTAGATGTTGTAAGAGAGGCCAAAGCGCTTGAGTCAGCTCAGAAAGCAAACAAACTCATCGTTTACACATCAAGAGGGATAGAAAAACATGTTAATTGGACCAGGCATATAGATATGAGACTGAAACGTGAGCCAGGCACCTGTCATTTGTGCGGAGATTGCCGGAGGAGGGAAGGAGAATCTGCCCAGCTAGGGAAAGACCTGTACAAAGTGTGGGGGCAACGACCACTTTGCTAGAGTATTCTGGAACAAGGTAACAAATTTAAAAAAAAAACATGCATGCTCCACTAAACAGTGAGCTGAAGACAAACATGTCATCCCGTGGCCAGGACCAAGTAACAGAAATAACAGGATGCGAGCACAACAAGACCAGCGGACACAGGTTGTTAACCAGCTACAATCATGGGAGATTTTGCCTGACATACTCTACACTGATGGCTACCAAGATGATCAACAACACCAAGAACAGCAGATATACTCACTTGAGGCACAGGTACACAAAGTAGATACCAAATTATCAGGAAAGAGATACTACGTCGATTTATGGATGTCAAACAATGGCACACGATTTGCTCCATTTAGATTTCAAACTGACACAGCAGCCACATGCAAAACAATCTCAGATCAGTCGCTGCAGACATTAATACCTGGAACAAAAGTCATGCACTCACCATACTTTCTCTATCCATATGGCAACTCAAGGCCATTGAAGCCAGCTGGTCAAGTTGACCTGATATGTGAAACACAGAACAAATACGAGACATTAACTTTCCAAGTATTTTCGTCCTCTGTAATGGGGAACAAACCTGCCCTCCTCTCAGGACATGACTGTGAAAGGCTAGGTACTCGTCAAGATACATGCTGATGAAGTAATTCTCTCTCCAAAGACCTACGCAATATTAAAGAGAGTGATCCAAGCGATTTACTAGGTTACAGGTATATAAAGTCAGCCCTTGATTCACCAACTACTTGCAACCACGTTGCAGCTGCACACGACAATGAGCCCAGCAAGTGCAAACCTACTCCACTGCCGCCATGTCAGATCAAAATACCAGCTAACAGACACCTTCCTCCACCACGCCAACTCCGCAAAGAAGACGTCATCAAGGAATACGCGGAAAACTTTGAAGGGATAGGTGAACTAGGCCCTCCAGTACATTTTAAAGTAAGAGAGAACGTCTCTCCAACATAAGTACATAGTCTGAGCAGGCCAACAAGGTGCATCTAATGATCGGGTGTTAGGCTGTGCAATATTTTCATGTGTTAATCTGTCTATAGTTTCGGTTGAGCGGAATGAACTTACCCTACCTTGTCTCCTTTATCTTGGATTTCTTCTTGTCTTTGGTGCTGTCATTTCTCCTTCATCAGATGAAAGTTGGACAATAAGTGGTTTGGCTATTATAGGAAAGTCTTGATGTATTTTCGGTAATACCTGGTTATTCGTAGCAGTTTACGAAGTTCAGGGTTAGAACAGCTAAGGTGTCCTCTAGATCTGGTCTGTATGCGTGTGCCAATATACCTTTGCCAGACAGTGAGCTGTTTCTTAAATAGGCCAGATTTCTTTGCCTTTAGATTTATGCCGTATTGTTGCAATTGCTGTTGTATTTTTGATATTCTTGAAGTGTTTTTCAAATGTTCCGCTGTAGACCATATGTCTAAATATGGAAAAAGATGACATATTAGCTTTTTTCATACGTCTTTGGACAATTTGGTGCATTTCGATATGACGATTTTCTAAAACGACATGCCTTTTAAGTTATTGTGACAGGGCTTTTTTGAAAGTAGACTTGCAAGATCTTTAAAGAAAATTTATGGTAGATATGGAAACATAGTTTCCAAATATGAGACAACTGCTATGCAAATGATCCGTGGCAGTATTAGCACTGTTACCTTATACGTTAGCTTCACTTAGTTGCCATTGATTTTGATATTGATTTCAGGGACATGCTTGATGGGTGCAGCATGCTAACAGGGCATGCTTACCCATTCCGGACACCTAGTACTACTACTTATAATTGTTTTTTTTGTGGTTTAGAATGGTCCTTCCTGATCTTGTCATTATTTCTTTTCATATTTCATACTAAAGGACCTGGTAATTTATTATCTTAAGTGATTTGGATTATTGATTTGTTTTGACGTTATATTGTTAGTCTGAAGGGGCACCGCACCAATTCTTTAATGTCCCCAAGGTAAAATAAATGCTATGAGCCTATCGTGCAATGAATGAAATAAATACAAAAGAAGATGGTCAGTGACAAACTGAGCATCAAACAAATTTACCAAAAGTACATATTTCGACAAATAGACATATAAATTCAATACAATTATGAAATACAACTAAGTTTATAGATTAAATTAAATCTATGTCCGTTCTTCTCTTCTTAATTACGGTGTTCTTGGGAAAATAGCATACCGTTGGCTCTCATATTATTTTGCGTAGATATAATACGAACAATTTTTCATCGGAAAGTATATCTTATCAATAATTGTCAATTCTCACTTCGCCATCTTACACTAATCAACTCGCTGCAAAACTGCCATTTCAAATCCACCAATAATAGCTCCACAGACGAAGTCATAATCTATGAGATCTCTTGGTCCATAGCGACATACAACAGTCAAATTTCCAGCAGGCTTCTACAAATGCGGTTCAAACAGAGGATGCAATATCTGCAAGTACTCCCCTACGCCACGCAATTCAAAGTCACGTAACAAATGCTGTTTACACCATCAAACATAGCATTACTTGCAAACTAGCCTTACATTGTTTTGTTTTTGTCTGTATTTTCCTTTTGTAGTCATCCTAAACCTGATTAAGTCCTACTTTTAGGACGAAACGTTGTGTCAAAATTACCAAACACAATAAACAGAAAATACACAACCAGATCAGTAAACGTGTGCAAATTTACAAACGACCTCAAAAGAGGGCTAAAACTGCAGCAAGTGAAAAATAATACAGTAAAAAGTTAGGTCGACTAGCGAGAGATAATAAACTTGCTAAAAGCAGAGGATAAAAACTGCAACAAGTTAAAACAAATACAGTAAAATACTGACCGACCATCGGGAAATAAAACACTTGCAAAGCGCAGGGAATAAAAACGCAGACGTTTCGGTTTCGACTGACAAAGGGTCTACCTAAGGTAATTTCTTTAAAATTGTGCTAAAAAAACTAAGCAAGATATGGAAAATCTGAGACAAACTTTAGAAGAGCGTTGTAACAGCTTGAATTCCAGCAAGTTTGAATAAGATATTTTGAAGTATTGAGACAAAACATAGCGAAAACAGGTTATGCAAATTACCTATTATGTGATAGTTATGTAAACAATTGTGACACTGTGGTTACCTAATTGTTTCCCTATATCTACGCTTTCCGACAATGTATAATTTAGCTGGATTCTGAGCTTATTATCCTCTAGAGAATTGTTAGATTCAAAAGGTCAATTTCTTGTCTTGGAAGCTTAAAACATAAAATCATATTTGAAAAGAACAATTTTGATGTAGGTAGCCCATGTGGTTCTACCTTCACTATCGAAATTGTTTACATACTATATCTAGCGTTTGTTGTCTGTTGTCTCTCTTTTCCAGAAGCTTTTTCAAGTACACCATACATCTTTTATAATTCTTCATTATTGCAATCTTCAACTTTCTCGAAGGAAAGCGTGAGAACAAGCACTGCTGTTAACACCAATAGAATTGCCTACAGAATCTCAGCTGTATTCGCTCATCAGAATATTTAAAATATATTTTGCTTCCACTGTAGATAGCAAGCACAATTACAGAATCAAGTAATTTAAAAGCACTTGAAATTATTAGCCCGCCTAGTTTCTTTAAAGATTGTATGGAAAGAGAATCCGTGGCACATTTCGGCCGTCCATAAAACCAATTTGCACCTTCAAAAAAGGAAATCGAAATGGAGCTAATTTTCAATTTCAAATTGTTTCACAATTTTGATTATTAACTTTTAGGCTCGTTTTTAAATTTATTTTTTTGGTCTGAGAATGAAATAAAGGAAATAGGTGTATACTGCCGTGAGGACGGCACTTTGATGCCATTCAAATTTCCCTCTGGAAAACTTTATTTCCAACAATGTATTATTTCCGTTTTCCGAATTTTCAATTTACCAAAGATCTCATTTTCTTATTTTATCTCTGGCTTGGTAACTGACAGTATCTACCTTTGGCCTAGGAATGCATCAATTGTGACAATTATTTGCGCTGCAACATGTTTGAATGGACTGAATAACGAACATGCAAAGAACAATCACGTTGCCGCCGAAAAAAAAAAAATGTTTGACCTGACCTTCTAAAGTTTTCCGCGCTTCCCGTCAATGTCGCAAACGTGTATTGTGTAAAAAGTGTGACAGCCATTAGCCACATCAGAGTGAGACAGCCACATTCAATTTTATCTGATTAATTTATTCAGCTGTCAATCTTTGTACGCAATGATGTTCTCCGTATAATGATCTTGGTAAACCATATGCCGGCCAACTTTATGAATTGCATACATAACTTTATCCGAATCAGGAACTTGAAGGCGATGATATATATGATATGCATTTTTACTGCCCTGTTTTTCCATAGTAACTATTTGCATTTTAAATTTTTCCAAGTTCTAATAAAAGTAATCCCAGTTTCTAAGCAAATGCTCTCCCAAGTGGAGCATGAACTCCAAGTTCATTATTGTATTATGTTGCCATGGTAACATTTTGGTAACCACTTTTTTATTTAAAACATAATTCACTTTTTGTTATTTTATGGATTTCTAAGTAAAAACATTTAACATTGTCTCTATAATAATAATTGATATAAGTATTATATAGAAATAAAAACGCGAATAATTATATGTCAAATTTCCATGAAAATTTCACCATAAGGGTATTTTGGGTCGAAAAGACTCAATATGATATCGATTTTTAATGCCCCATGTTTCAATGGTATCCATTTTTGGGGTTGGAAATTTCTGATTTCTGAATATCCAATGAAAAGTTACTTTGATTGATATGAAAATTATCTAGTGGGGGATTCCGGTTAGAGAACACACAAAAACAGACTTATTCTAATGTTTCAAGTTGCCATGGTAACTATTTGGGATTGAAAATGTTAGTTTTTTTCCTAATTTCTATTAAAAAACTATTGATTGATGTAGAAAATTGATCATAAGGGGTTTTTTTTTCTGCTTAGAACACCAAAAAAAAAAAGCACACGCATTTTAATGTAAGATGTTTCCATGGCAACCATTCAGGAGTAAAGCTTCCACATGAAATCCAGTAATCAGCAGAATGTATTATATCAAAGGGATATTTTGGGTTAGAAAGACGAAATATCCAGTGAAAAAATCCAGTAATCAACAGAAATATTATACAAAAAGGGTTATTTTGGGTTAGAAAGACAAAAAGGACATAAAGCACGGTATTTAAGCAATACCCCCGCCGCAGGAGGGTATACATGAGATTTTTGGTACAATGCGCGACATATAGCACGAGCCGATAGGCGAGTGCTATATTGAGCGAATTGTACCAAAATCGAGTGTATACCCTCCTGCGAAGGGGGTTATTGCTATTATATAATATCAACTTGCGTGTATTTGTTGTCTTACTTGGGTATTTTCATCACTCTAAGCGCCAAATGCAGAAAACGGACGTCTGAGAGATCGAACGTCGGAAATTCTGCGCCCGAGACCGAGCATTTTTATAAGTTGGGATTCCGTACAGGCACACAGTATCCTACGATAAATACGCATTACGTCCATATCGACATTGCATTTTATTCGCATGCAACACGAACGATACTTGTCAAAAAATACCTGCTGCACTCACACAGAAAATGGGTCAAGAGTTCAAATCAAAAGAAAAAAGTAACAATTTTTTTCGTAAATTACATAAGAACAATAGTCCTGGCTTTTTTGGCATACTAAAAATAGATTTGTCTCATTCTGTACCGCATACCGTCGCGACATTCAGTGGTGGCACAGTGAAGTTACAGGATCTATTTTTGATGGATAATTTCGACGTTAATTGTACCAGAAAACAAGCAGTTTTAAAATAATCCAGACGTGCGATGACTGCAACTGTGATGAACAGTTGTGCAGATTCTGAGTGTGTTGCTCGATGCAGGGAGAGCTGGACGCTGACACTGCTCGTTGCATTTGATGTCAAATATCGTCGCAGTCGCCAGGAGTCATCCCATTGTTATTTTGAACTTCTTGGTCTACATCGTTAGGACATCATGATCTGTTATAGACCAAACTTTGGTAATAATATCTGACATACCGTTACTGTGAGTAAGTGTCAATTTTTTTGTGTATGAACGGATACTATATTCATTTTAAAGAGCGATACCAGGATATATCGCGTCTCGAATCCCGCAAAGTGCACGGTGTCGCCCTAATACAAATAAATTATTTAATTATTTATCGCCCTAATATTTGTGTGCATTATACCCCAAACGTGCTGCTTCAGAGATGTCTTTCATCATCGACCCCAACTTATTTACACCAAGAGGTGAGTTACAGACCCACACTTTATCTGTGTATCAAAATTCGGTCTTCGGTCTTTGAAACAAAGTGGACTGTTTCGGTCTTTCTCGAGGGTCTATGGTTTAGATAGGTACGTTCAAATGCACCGACCGGGCAATTTTCGAAAATGCTGGTTTAGGGGCCCGTTTTAGCACTGCTATCAGTGCTAAAACAGTATTTTAGCATCGGTGGAATGAGCTCTCGTCCAATCAGAATGGCGCATGGTAGCATGATATAATATAATTTGGGATAACCTCATTATTATACACCTTTTTTAGACCAATTTATCTCAAAGAAGTCAAAATTAAAGCTTTTTGGGGCTGCCCGTCCCTCAATGCACTTAGCGACCGCGAGGAAACTGAGAACGCGTGCGCGTCCACTAAGCGCACAGAAAGAAATTTCAAACTCGCGCAGCGCAGTATACGTATTAGAAATTGTAGATCGGCAGCATAATTCCACCCGAATTCACAGGCTTTTGGTTCACCACTACTAACGTTGTGAAGTACCGAATGTTTAGAAGTATATGTTTTTTTTAAAAACATACAATCAGCTCCCATTTTGTTTCCACATTGACGTCATGATGTTTTAAAGTCAAAGGTCAAATAGCGTCCAATTACACCAAACGTTATTGTACCCAACATCAAAGTTATTGTACTCTGCGTCCTATGATACCGTAATTTTACTGTACGAAAAAACTAAATAGATTACAGACCTGAGTGTATAATAATAAAGATAATGTATATCTGGGCCATTCTGGTCAAAATTATTCCGTTAATTTTAATGTGTTAGAATTAATTTTATATAAACCATCAATAATTTTTCAAACATGTTTTTAATTTTGTTTCATGCAATCATCCCAATTAAGTATTATATA
Organism: Ptychodera flava; assembly: GCF_041260155.1. NCBI lineage: Eukaryota > Metazoa > Hemichordata > Enteropneusta > Ptychoderidae > Ptychodera > Ptychodera flava. Next base: position 2,181,890 of record NW_027248279.1, on the reverse strand, counting down.
GTATATTATTAACTTATAATGCATTCATCGAATTAAGTTTATGCCTTAAAATTAATTTTATGTGCTAAATTTAATTCTTCTAGTATCTCAAAATAATTATATGAACCCAATTCCCCTTAGCATCCAATGTACCATTATTTGTCAAAAGCAGTAACAGTAGTGCACAGGTTTTTTTTTTTTTATTTAAAACATGATTCACTGGTACCTATTTTTTTTAATTTGCAACTAACGGCGTATTAATATTAATTTTAAAATAATTTATTTTGATTTCTGTGCAGGAAGAATAATGAAGACAAATTATTTTTGATTGTTTAACTATAGTAAAGTTATGACCATGTAGTGGTGCATTATTTTTGTGTGACATGGCGTGACCAAATAAACTCTCTGATTAGCTAGATCCCTTTCCATGGTAGCAACGGCTAAATTTGAACATGGTGCCTGTATACCTTTAAACACCTTTTTAAACCCAGAAGGCCGAGACACGATGGGGGGGGGGGGATATTACAAGATAAATATTCACGTTTAATACTGCCCTACTTGACATAGTATAGGGCTCTAAAAGAATTTAACCACCCACCAACTCGATATCTCAATGAAACTTGCCCTATTTTTCCATGTGCGAACGTCGTAGGAAACACTTATTGCAACAATTTACCATAAATAAAAAGAATCGGCTGTCAATTAACCTGCGGTTGCTAACTAACCGGAGGTAAACAGTGAGACTAAACGTGCCCAGAAATACGAGCGCATGAGCCTAATCGTTTTTGCCTGTGCCAACTCACAGGTATAGAAAACTGCAAAGACTAGTCATTTTGCGTGTGTCGGCTAAAACCGCAAAAAGTGATAAAGAAATGTAGCTATTTAAAATAGCTATGGAATAGTTTCTATAAGAATCTCTACACATGTGTATCAACCTGGGGAATAAGATTTTACCTGTAGCACAATGCTCAATGGAATAGCCAGTATTATTGCATAAGGCGATAGTCATGTCAAACTATTGACATGCGACAAAAAATAATTAATCTTTCCACCTTTCAGCTTGGTAAAAAACGCATTTATTGATTCGCCAAAGGCCTGTGGATTCTCTTATTTTTGCACAAGTGCTACATGGACATAAGAAAAAGTTCGACTCACCCTCTTGATTGCTGTTTCAGTGAATCCGCCATGATGAGAGTTCTCGAATCAAAAACTGTAGGCGTGCTCGAATACAAATGTCTTCTCATTAAATTACGTCATTGTTATACAAGAGTTAGCATTCCAAAGTCTGTCACCTTGTTTTTTTCAAAGTTTGGAGAAGGCCGGCATTTCCTCCTGAATGATTGGACGACTTGAAACGCAAAATTCCATCGCATATTATGTTTAACGTTTAATGTTAATATATTTCTATAACGCTTTTTCTACAATAAAATATTAAAAAGCGCTTTACATCAAGTAAAACAATAAAACAAGTAATGCATTCTATAAAAATACAAAACAAGATTTAAACAAAAATCTCATAAAAGGTCCAATAATATTAAAAATTAATCAGTGCAGTTGATAAAATTGTTTTAAAAGAAAAGTTATCTGGCAATATGTACAAAAAATTAGAAGTCACCCCTTTTGACAAAATTAAAATAAACAACATCTCTTTTTTAGAATTCCCACAGCTTCAATGAACTGTTATTAGATTTCTATATAATGCTTATAGCCCCTAAACTTGTAGTAGTAGTAGTAGTAGTAGTAGTAGTAGTAGTAGTAGTAGTAGTAGTAGTAGTAGTAGTAGTAGTAGTAATACTTAATATAATAATTAATATAAGTATTATATAGAAATAATAACGTGAATAAGAATAGGTTCAATTTCCGTGAAAATTTCATCATAAGGGTATTTTGGGTCGAGGAGACCAAATATGATATCAATTTCACTGCCCCATGTTTCAATGGTAACCATTTAGGGGTTTAAAATTTCAGTTTTTCTAATATCCAATGAAAAGTTACTTTGATTGATATGAAAATTATCTAGCGGGGGCAGTTTGGGTCAGAGAACACAAAACCATACTTATTTTAATGTTTTGAGTTGCCATGGTAACTATTCTGGGATTGAAAATGTTACTTTTTCCCTAATTCCTCTTAAAGAACAATTGATTGATGTAAAAATGGATAATAAGGGGTTTCCTGGTTAGCCACACCAAAAACATCACACTCATTTTAATGTGCGATGTTTACATGGCAACCATTCAGGAGTAAAAATTACCCGTTTTTCAAAGATTCCATCTGAAATCCAGGAATCAACAGAATGTGTTATATCAAGGGGATATTTTGGGATAAAAAAGACCAAATATCCAGTGTAAAAATCCAGTAATCAACAGAAATATTATACCAAAGGGTTATTTCGGGTTAGAAAGACAAAATATGACATCCATTTTTACTGCCCTGTGTTTCCACAGTAACCTATTTGCGTTTTAAAATTTAAATGTTTTTCCTAAGTCCATTAAAAGTAATCCCAGTTACTATGCAAATGCTCTCCTAAGTGTATTTATAACAGCATGAACTCCATGTTCATTTTTGTTTTATGTTGCTATAGTAACCATTTCGGTAACCACAGTTTTTTTATTTAAAACCATAGACCCTCGAGAGGGTCTATGTTAAAACATAATTCACTGTTTTTATTTATTTTATTGATTTCTTAGTGACAACTCTTTACATTTGTTCTAAAATAATAATAATAATAATAATAATTAATATAAGTATTATATAGAAATAATAATGCGAATAATAATAGGTTTAATTTCCATGAAAACTTCACCATAGCGGTATTTTGGGTCGAAAAGACCAAATATGATATCGATTTCACTGCCCCATGTTTCCATGGTAACCATTTAGGGGTTGAAAATTCCAGTTTTTCTAATATCCCATGAAAAGTTACTTTGATTGTTATGAAAATTATCTAGTGGGGGAGTTCAAGTCAGACAACACAAAAAAACAGACTTATTTTAATGTTTCGAGTTGCCATGGTAACCAATTTGGGATTGAAAATGTTACTTTTTCCCTAATTCCTATTAAAGAACTATTGATTGATGTAAAAAATTGATAATAAGGGTTTTTCTGGTTAGCACACCAAAAAAAATCACACTCATTTTAATGTGAGATGTTTCCATGGCAACCATTCAGGAGTAAAAATTACCGGTGTTTCAAAGATTCCACCTAAAATCCAGTAATCAACAGAATGTGTTATATCAAAGGGATATTTTGGGTTAGAAAGACCAAATATCTAGTGTAAAAATCAATTAAATCAACAGAAATTTTATACCAAAGTGTCATTTTAGGTTAGAAAGACAAAATATGATATCAATTTTTACCTCTCCTGTATTTCCATAGTAACCTATTTGCGTTTTAAAATTTCATTTTTTTTTTAAATTCCATTAAAAGTAATCCTAGTAACTATGCAAATGCTCTCCTAAGTGTATTTATCACAGCATGAACTCAATGTTCATTTTTGTTTTATGTTGCCATGGTTACCTATTTGGTAACCACAACTTTTTTATTTAAAACAATAAACCCTTGAGTGGGTCTATGTTAAAACATAATTCACTGTTTTTTATTTATTTTATGGATTTCTAAGTAACAACTTTTAATGTTTGTTCTATAATAATAATAATAATAATAATAATAATAATAATAATAATTGAAATTTCTTTGCCTTCATTCTAGGAAGAATAATAAAGATAATATACATTGAGGCCATTCTTGTCAAAATTGTTTTCCGTTTATTTTTGTGTGTTTGAATTAATTTTATATAGACCAGAAAAATTTTTCAAGCATTTTTAATTTTGTTTCATGCAGTCATCCCAAATAAGTGTTATAGAGTATAGTACCAACTTATTATGCATTCATCGAATAAATTTTATGCCTTCAAATTAATTTTATGTGCTAAAATTAATTCTACTTGTATCTCAAATTAATTTTATGAACCCAATTCCCCTTATCACCCAATGTACCATTATTTATCAGAAGCAGTAACAGTTTTTTTTTTTGTTTTATTTAAAACATAATTCACTGGTACTTATTTATTTTATGGATTTATAATTAACGACGTATAATAATGTTCATTTTATAATAATTTATTTTGATTTCTTTGCCTCTTTCTAGGAAGAATAATGAAGACAAATTATTTCTGATTGTTTAACTAAAGTAAAATAATGGCCATGTAGTGGTGCATTATTTTTTGTGTGACCTGGCGTGACCCCATAAACTCTATGATTCTGATGATTAGCTAGATCTCCCCTTTCCATGGTAGCAATGGCTAAATTTGAACATGGTCCCTGTATACCTTTAAACATTTTTTTTTAACCCAGCAGGCCAAGACAAGGGGAAATATTACAAGTTAAATGTTTCATGTTTAATATTGCCCAGGGCTCGAAATTAACTTTTTTCCCTGGTAGTCCACTTGGGCAACCATGTTCTGAATGTAGTAGGCCGGTGACACTGGCTGGTAGCCCATGCATATTTTAGATCAGGGGTATCTTTTTTCGTTAACCAGACAAGAAAGGGCTATTTCACAAGGTTCTGCCCATATAGTGATTTTCTAGTCTTTTGATGTGTATACTTACACACCTTTAATGCCCAAGAAAACAGGTGTAATGGACGACAGTGGGACTCAAAAGTTTTGTGACCGATAAACACTCCGTTTCATTCTCACAGTCGTATGCAAATTTTAAAAGTCGCCATGACAACATGACAACAATATGGCATTTTCAGCACTGAGATTATACTGTAGCAGGGCTAAAAATAGACCTTGGCCCTTCTGTTGGGAGATGTCCGTGTCATTGTGATTGATACATTATTATCAAAATGCAACGAGAATGCATTTTATTGGCCATCGTTTCCTGTGCCTGTCATTCAAGTACGTCAGTTCATTCAGATATGGAAACTTTGTTGCAAAGTTCCACAGCACGGCCGGTCGTCTCTAGAACAAAGTCATACTATGGCAAATTTCTACGCCCAGCTGGGTTTGACTGCATTTATCTAGCTCGTCCCAAAGTGACGGACGCATCTTTCAACCTTTCAGCTTGGTGAAAAACGCATTTATTGATTCGCCAAAGGCCTGTTGACTCGCTTATTTTTGCACAAGTGCTACATGAACATAGGAAAAAGTTGTTGAATACTCACTGTTTCAGTGAATCCGTCATGATCAGAGTTCTCAAATCAAAAAATGTTGCCGAGCTCGAATACAAATGTCTTCTCATTAAATTACGTCATTGTTATACAAGAGTTAGCCAAACTCTGTCACCCTAATTTTTTCAAGTTTGGAGAAGGCCAGCATTTCCATCTGAATGATTGAACGACGTGAAACATATTTACAGTAGAAATACCGTATACCGTCGCTCCAGTCCAGGTTCGTGTAAGCTTACACTCCACAAAATGGCCACAGGCGGCGTGAACTTTCTGAAAGGATTTCCTAAACGTCCTACTTGTTACCTTAGGGACTCACTTGTGATCTCCTGAAAGTATTCTCTGCAGTAATTCCAGTTTTGGTCAACATGCAAAGCTCATCGACAAGATTATAGCACGAGACGTAGTGTATAGACTACACATTCACGCTCAGATAACCTCATATTGCGCATGCTCATATTGACAGACTACATTGGCAAACGAGTGCGCATGCGTGAAGGTATGTTCGCAGCAAATACACTGGCATAGACTCTCCACAGTCGCTGTGCCTTGTTGTGCGCGCCCACGACAGCCACGATGAGCCTGCATTCGAACACCTCTTTTTCAGAATTCCCACAGCTTCAATGAACTGTTATTAGATTTCTATATAATACTTATAGCCCCTAAACTTGTAATAATTGTAAAGAAATAACATCGCGAATAATGATAGGTTCAATTTCCGTAAACATTTCACCATAAGGGTATTTTGGGTCGAAAAGAACAAATATGATATCGATTTTACTGCCCCGTGTTTCCATGGTAACCATTTTAGGAGTTGAAAATTTCAGTTTTTCTAGTATCCCATGAAAAGTTACTTTGATTGATATAAAAATTACCTAGTGGGGGAGTTCTGGTCAAAGAACACAAAACCAGATTTATTTAATGTTTCGAGTTGCCATGGTAACTGTTTTGGGATTGAAAATGTTATTTTTTTCCTAATTCATATTAAAGAACTATTGATTGATGTAAAAAAAATGATAATTAGGGTGTTCCTTATTAGCACACCAAAAAAAATCATACTCATTTTAATGTGAGATGTTTCCATGACAACCATTCAGGAGTAAATTTTGTCAGTTTTTTTAAAATTCCACCTAAAATCCAGTAACCAACATAATATGTTATATTAAAGGGATATTTTGGGTCAGAAAGACCCAATATCTATTGTAAAAATCCAGTAATCAACAGAAATATTATACCATAGTGTTTATTTTGAGTTAGAAAGACATAACATGATATCCATTTTTACTGCCCTGTTTTTCCAAAGTAAGCTATTTGCGTTTTGAAATTTCAATTTTTTCCCCCAAATTCCATTAAAAGTAATCCCAGTTACTGTGCAAATGCTCTCCTACGTGTATTTATCACAGCATGAACTCCATGTTCATTCTTGTTTCATGTTGCCATGGTAAACATTTAGGTAAACACAGTTTTTTTATTTAAAACCATGCATATTTAGATCAGGGGTATCTTTTTTCGTTTACCAGAAAAGAAAAACGCTATTTTACGAGATTTTGCCCATGAAGTGAATTTTCTAGTCTTTTGATGTGTATACTTGCACACCCTTAATACCCAATGAAACAGGTATAATGGACGGCAGTGGGACTCCAAAGTTCTGTAACCTATTAACCACCCGTTACACTCTCAAAGTTTTATACAAATTTTAAAAGTCGCCATGACAACCTGGAAACAACATGGCCTTTTTAGCACTAAGACATACTGTAGCAGGGATAAAAATAGCCATGTCCCTTCTGCCGGGAGGAGGCATAATTTCTGTGTCATTGTGATTGATACATTATTATCAAAATGCAACGAGAATGCGTTTTTATTTGCCATAGTTTCCTGTCCCTGTCATTCAAGTACGTCAGTTCAGATATTGAAACTTTGTTGCAAAGTTCCACCGCACGGCCGGTCGTCTTCATAACTTCCAGAACAGAGTCACATTATGTGCCCAGCAGGGTTTGACTGCATCTATCTACCTCGTCCCAAAGTGACGGACGGACCTTTCAACCTTTCAGCTTGATGAAAAAGGCATTTATTGATTCGCCAAAGGCCTGTGAAGTCGCTTATTTTTGCACAAGTGCTACATGGACATAGGAAAAAGTTCGACTCGCCCTAGCCCTCTCCATTATGGAATACAACCACGGTCCATGATGAGAGTTCTCGAATCAAAAACTGTAGCCGTGCTCGAATACAAATGTCTTCTCAATAAATTACATCATTCTTGATATACCAGAGCTAGCATTCCAAATCTGTCACCCTGTTTTTTTCAAAGTTTGGAGAAGGCCGACATTTGCATCTGAATGATTAAACGACGTGAAACGCAAAATTCATCGCATATTATCTGGCAATATGTGCAGTAGAAAAACTGTATACCATCCCTCCAGGTATGTATAAGCTTACACTCCTCAAAATGGCCACAGGCGGCGTGGACTTTCTGAAAGGATTCCTAAACGTCCTACTTGTTACCTTAGGGATTCACTTGTGATGTCCTGAAAAGTATTCTCTGCAGTAATTCCACTTTCGGTCAACATTCAAAGCTCATCGACAAGATTATAGCACGAGACGTAGTGTACAGACTACACATTTACGCTCAGATAACCTCATATTGCGCATGCTCATATTGACAGACTACATTGGCAAACGAGTGCGCATGCGTGAAGGTATGTTCGCAGCAAATACACTGGCATAGATTCTCCACAGTCGCTGTGCCTTGTTTTATGCGCGCCCACGACAGCCACGATGGGCCTGCATTCGAGCACATCTTTTCAGAATTCCCACAGCTTTAATGAACTGTAATTAGATTTCTATATAATACTTATAGCCCCTTACTTGTAATAATTGTAAAGAAATAATATCGTGAATAACGATACACTGCATGAAAACCCGATAATTCAGATAAATTCACATTAATGAGTTGCCTGTATTATAGTATAATACACGTGAATTCACATGAATCCACATGAATACAGGCTTGCTGAATACAAAAAATGGATTCTTGACTGTATTCATCTGTATATGCACTCTTTAGCTAACATACAGGCAATAATCCATGTTAATACAGTAAGTATTATAGGGTTTTTATGCAGTGATAGGTTCAATTTCGTAAACATTTCACCATAAGGGTATTTTGGGTCGAAAAGAACAAATATGATATCATTTATACTGCCCCGTGTTTCCATGGTAACCATTTTAGGAGTTGAAAATTTCAGTTTTTCTAGTATCCCATGAAAAGTTACTTTGATTGATATAAAAATTACCTAGTGGGGGAGTTCGGGTCAAAGAACACAAAACCAGATTTATTTAATGTTTCGAGTTGCCATGGTAACTGTTTTGGGATTGAAAGTGTTAATTTTCCCTAATTCATATTAAAGAACTATTGATTGATGTAAAAGAATTGATAATTAGGGTGTTCCTTGTTAGCACACCAAAAAAAATCATACTCATTTTAATGTGAGATGTTTCCATGGCAACCATTCAGGAGTAAATTTTGTCAGTTTTTTTTTAAGATTCCACCTTAAATCCAGTAACCAACATAATATGTTATATTAAAGGGATATTTGGGTCAGAAAGACCCAATATCTATTGTAAAAATCCAGTAATCAACAGAAATATTATACCATAGGGTTTATTTTGAGTTAGAAAGACATAACATGATATCCATTTTTACTGCCCTATTTTTCCAAAGTAAGCTATTTGCGTTTTGAAATTTCAATTTTTTTTCCCCCAATTCCATTAAAAGTAATCCCAGTTACTGTGTAAATGCTCTCCTACGTGTATTTATCACAGCATGAACTCCATGTTGATTTTTGTTTCATGTTGCCATGGTAAACATTTAGGTAAACACAGTTTTTTTTATTTAAAACCATGCATATTTAGATCAGGGGTATCTTTTTTCGTTTACCAGAAAAGAAAACGCTATTTTACGAGATTTAGCCCATGAAGTCAATTTTCTAGTCTTTTGATGTGTATACTTGCACACCTTTAATACCCAATGAGACAGGTATAATGGACGACAGTGGGACTCCAAAGTTCTGTAACCTATTAACAACCCGTTACACTCTCAGAGTTTTATACAAATTTTAAAAGTCGCCATGACAACCTGGAAACAACATGGCCTTTTCAGCACTAAGACATACTGTAGCAGGGATAAAAATAGCCATGTCCCTTCTGCCGGGAGGAGGCATAATTTCTGTGTCATTGTGATTGATACATTATTATCAAAATGCAACGAGAATGCGTTTTTATTTGCCATCGTTTCCTGTCCCTGTCATTCAAGTACGTCAGTTCAGATATTGAAACTTTGTTGCAAAGTTCCACCGCACGGCGGTCGTCTTCATAATTTCCAGAACAAAGTCACATTATGTGCCCAGCAGGGTTTGACTGCATCTATCTACCTCGTCCCAAAGTGACGGACGGACCTTTCAACCTTTCAGCTTGATAAAAAAGGCATTTATTGATTCGCCAAAGGCCTGTGAAGTCGCTTATTTTTGCACAAGTGCTACATGGACATAGGAAAAAGTTCGACTCGCCCTAGCCCTCTCCATTATGGAATACAACCACGGTCCATGATGAGAGTTCTCGAATCAAAAACTGTAGCCGTGCTCGAATACAAATGTCTTCTCATTAAATTACATCATTCTTGATATACCAGAGCTAGCATTCCAAATCTGTCACCCAGTTTTTTTCAAAGTTTGGAGAAGGCCCGCATTTCCATCTGAATGATTAAACGACGTGAAATGCAAAAATCCGTCGCATATGGTCCGGCAATGTGCACAGTAGAAATACTGTATACGCTGCAGTTCCGTAAGCTTATTAGCTTATACTCCTCAAAATGGCCACAGGCGGCGTGAACTTTCTGAAAGGATTTGAAAAACGTCCTACTTGGTACCTTAGACACTCACATGTGATATCCTGAAAAGTATTCCTGCAGTAATTCCAGTTTCTGTCAACATGCATATCATTTTGTAGCTCAACGACACGATAGCACGAGATCGGAGACGAACCCAATTCCCCTTAGCACCTAATGTACCATTATTTGTCACAAGCAGTAACAGTAGCGCCAGATTTTTTTTTATTGTTTTTTTTTTATTTAAAACATGATTCACTGGTACTTATTTATTTATTTTATGGATTTACAATTAATGGCGTATTAATATTCATTTTAAAATAATTTATTTTGATTTCTTTGCCTCATTCCAGGAAGAATAATGAAGACAAATTATTTCTGATTGTTTAACTATAGTAAAATTATGACCATGTAGTGGTGCATTATTTTTTGTGTGACCTGGCGTGACCCCATAAACTCTATGATTAGCTAGATCCCTTGCCATTGTAGCAACGGCTAAATTTAAACATAGTGCCTGTATACCTTTAAACACGTTTTTGTAAACCCAGAATGCCGAGACACGGGGGAAATATTACAAGATAAATGTTTCATGTTAATACAGCCCTACTTGATATACTATAGGGCTCTAAATCGAAGGAAAACAGGTATAATGGACGACAGTGGGACTCAAAAGTTTTGTAACGAATTAACAACCCGTTACACTCTCAGAGTTTTATACAATTTTAAAAGTCGCCATGACAACATGGAAACAACATGGCCTTTTCAGCACTAAGACATACTGTAGCAGGAATAAAAACAGGCCATGTCCCTTCTGCCGGAGGAGGCATAATTTCTGTGTCATTGTGATTGATACATTATTATCAAAATGCAACGAGAATGCGTTTTATTTGCCATCGTTTCCTGTGCCTGTCATTCAAGTACGTCAGTTCAGATATTGACACTTTGTTGCAAAGTTCCACCGCACGGCCGGTCGTCTTCATAATTTCCAGAACAAAGTCACATTATGTGCCCAGCAGGGTTTGACTGCATTTATCTACCTCGTCCGAAAGTTACGGACGGATGTTTCAATCTTTCAGCTTGGTGAAAAACGCATTTATTGATTCGCAAAAGGCCTGTGGATTCACTTATTTTTGCACAATTGCTACATGGACATAGGAAAAAGTTCGACTCGCCCCTAGCCCTCTCGATTGTTCAATACAACCGCGGTCCATGATGAGAGTTCTCGAATCAAAAACTGTAGCCGTGCTCGAATACAAATGTCTTCTCATTACTAAATTACGTTATTAAATTCCATCGCATATTATCCGGCAATATGTACACTGTACAGAGAAATACTGTAGGTCTATATGCTCCAGGTGTGTATAACTATAAGCTTATACTCCACAAAATGGCCACATGCAGCATGGAGTTTCTGAAAGGATTTCCTAAACGTCCTACTTGTTACCTTAGAGACTCATATATGATGTCCTGAAAAGTATTCTGTGCAGTAATTCCAGTTTCTGTCAACATGTAATGCTGAACGACATGATTGTAGCACGAGACGTAGTGTACAGACTACACATTCACTGGCACGTCCACACATTTGCGCATGCTCATATTGGCAGACTACACTGATAAAAGAGTGCGCATGCGTAAAGTTATATTTGTAGCAGAGATCTCCGGGAACTCATGCCTTTGCTCTATTTCCATCCATAAACTTCCTTTATTGCTTACATTTAAAAATTCACTGATTACTACTGTAAACATATTTTAAACTATCTAGTGATATATCAAATGAAAGGCATTTGCATGTAGAATACAACTTTGATATCAAAAGACATATTGAAATTGATTTCACTGAAATATCTTTGTATTTATATTGAAAATAATATTTTCCTCACTTGAATAACAATATTTTAAATATTTTAACACATACAGCTACAACATACAGCTAAATCATACATCATTTGAAAGCTTGTTATCTCTGCTACAAGAAAATTGACAACGTTGAACTGTCAAGTACGGCCAAAACTCTAATTTGTATAGTTTACAAGAGTATTCTATTTGCATAAATGCGATATACAGTTAGAAATTCATTGTTCACTACTCAAAACATATTTTAAACGATCGAGTTTATATCAAATGAAAGGTATTTGCATGTAGAATGCGATATGGATATCGAAAGAGGTATGTACATTGGTTGCAATGAAATATATTCATGTTTACACTGAAAAAATATTTTCCCCTTTGAATAAAATTTTTATAAATATTTCATCACATACAGCCACATCATACAGCCACATCATATGTCATTTTAAAGATTATTATCTCTAATTCAAGAAAATGACAACGTTGAACTATCAAGTAAGGCCGTATATAATTGTGCATAATTTACACAGGTTAGCAATTTGCATAAATACGATACAGAATTAGAAAATTCATTAACTATTTTAAACAGAGTTCTAAACTATCGAGTGACATATCAAATGGACAGTATTTGCATTTTAAAAATCAACTCGACATCCAAAGAGATATACAAAGTGGTTTTACTGAAATATTTTCATATTTGAAGTGAAAAAAAAAAATTCTCCTTTTGAATAACGGTATTTTATAAATTTTAACGGCAGTATCAATGGAACAACATGCATTTATATGTAAAAAAGGCAAAGAACACAGAGAACATGAGAGAGAACTATGGCGCGTGTAGCAGTAGACGATAGTAGCAGTAGTAATATATATATATATATATATATATATATATATATGTGTGTGTGTGTGTGTGTGTGTGTGTGTGTGTGTGTGTGTGTGTGTGTGTGATTTAAACGCCGACATTTTTTCTTTAAGATGTGTTTGGAAAATATAACCAATTACTATTAAGTACAAACATAAAAGATGATTCCCATGCACGACACTCACAGTGTTATGCATTTCCAGTACATCAATTAGTTCTATAAATTTATCATCCTCTTGTTAAACAGTTTTGTCATCAGTAAAAGGGTTGCCACAGTTATAGCTGCCTTGTGCATGGAAGATCAATTTGACAGCAGACACAACGGGTGACATGTTATAAGAGAAAGCAACTTCACAAATTGTTCATATCTAACGTTGTTTGAATTTTCTGTATGTTATGTTTGGCTGTTTTGTGTAAAATGTTGATTTTGCCATGGGGTGAAGTACCCCTAATCTACGTATCCTGCCATGAACCCTCTCTACTGTGACACTGCGATCCTTTGATACTACCTTTCGAGAATAGCGTTGTCTTCATCAGTCGCTCAAAATTCATTTTCGGTGATGAAACGTGCACACTACTTGTCTACGTTGTGTCACTGAAGTTAAGTTTGTTCAAGTTAGGAAGCTAGAAGTCTACCATTTCGGTCTGGTTGTGTTTTTGTATGCTCATGTCAATCGGAGATTGAGAGCTGTTTTGGTTTTTGTTTTGCATAGGTGTAACGCTAATATTTCTGTGTCACATGTACGTGATGAGGCTACGTTCACTCATGATGGTGGTGAGGGGCGGAGGAATCGGGCTGGAATCGAAATTGTGAGGGATAGAAGAGGAGCACTTAAAGTTTTGATCTGCCTATAGGGGACATGAAAATCGTTTGATTCTCTTGTACGTTTTGCGATTCAGGGTTTCAAAGGCAATTCAATGAAACTGGAATAAAAATTAAATGTCATCCGATTGTTCTAAAGTAAGTAATAATCAAACAAGATCTAGAATTACTTTACTTTTTTTCTCATTACTTTTATCTCGATAAAATCTTATATTTTGTATCGTATTTTGGCATAATTGTTCTTATGTATCGTAACAGTTATGTTTCGCCTTTAACAAATCCGTGAATGTTGCCGTTTGATTGCATAAACTGGAATCTGGTATCTGTTGGTTTTGTGTGTATGTTCTTAAGTCGAGAGTGTTAATTTGTTGCATCGATGACCTTCACAGATATCGATATCTTCTTAAAATGTGATTTTTTGAGAAGATTTTTCGAAAATTTCAGAATCGGATGCGTTTTTTATAATTGATATGAATTTATAAAGCTCGTGTTGGGTTCCAACAAAAGTCATACATTGTTTCTGAATCTCAGTCAGAGTGATATTTGTTCTGTGAATTGCTGAATTATTCTTATTTTGTATATAATATGAGTATATGATGTGAGTATTTTTCGTATTACTTCACAATTTTATGAATATTAAAAAGAAGTCAAGACACGTGTTTGGAATTCATAGTTCATTCTACATGGCAATACCTTTCATTTGATCTATCACTCGATAGTTTAAAGCAAGTGAAGAGTACATGACAATGGATTTTTATAATTTCATGTCGAACTCATGCAATTTAGGTACTCGGGTGCATTATACAAATTATAGAATTGTGGCCTATTTTTCAGCTGTATATCGTCAATTTTCGTGAAGCAGAGGTAATAGGCTTTCAAGGGACGCATAATGTTGCTGTATGAGGTTGCTGTACGTGTTAAAATTATTAAAATATCGTTATTCGAAATGATATATATATATATATATATATATATATATATATATATGTATATATATATTTCGATATTATTATGAAAAAGTTCAATTTAATAATTTTAATATCTCTTTGAGTATCTATTTTGTTTTCTACATGCAAATAGCTTTCATTTGATATATCAATCGATAGTTTAAAAATCACATTAATGTAATTTGCTTACCCTTGTAATTGATGCAAATTAGGAGCAACGGTCGAACTTTACAGCTCAACATTGCGAATGTTCTTGGAGTACTGATATAAGCTTTCAAATGACGTATGATGTGGCTGTATGATGTGGCTGTCTGTATTGAAATTTTTAAAATATTGTTATTCAAAAGGTTAAAAAATATTCAATATAAATATAACAATATTTCAGTGAAATAGATTTAAATATCTCTTTAGATATCAAAATTGTATTCAACAGGCACACACTTTCCATTTGATAGATCACTCCATAGTTTAACACTATGTTTAGAGTACTTAGTAGTAAATTTCTGATTTTACATCGCATCAATGTAATTTGGTACCCTTGTATTTTATGCAAACAAGGGGTTATGGTCATTCTTGACAACTCACATTGCCCATTTTCATAAAGAAGAGATAATAAGCTTTCAAATGACGTATGATGTGGCTGTATGATGTAGCTGCATGTGTTAAGGTTTTAAAAATATTGTTATTCAAAAGGTGAAAATAATTTTTTCACAATAAATGTGGAAATATTTAAGTGAAATCAATATATAAATATCGTTTTGGATATCCATGTTGCATTCTACATGCAGATAATTTTCATTTGATATATCACTTAATAGTTTAAAAGTATTTTGACAGAAGTTAACAATGAAATTTCTAATTTTATATCGAAATTATGAAAATTGGATACCCGTGTGAATTATGCAAATTAGGGGATGTGGATATGCATGATATAGTTCACTTTCCTAGTTCAAACTTCGAATAAAATTAGTTGAGACGTGCGTGAGATATGAACAAGGACATGAAAAAAATCGTATCAAAATGGCCGCCATGCGGCCATATTGGATCATACCATGAAACAAATTAATGTGCATATGTGTGATATAGTAAATGTCCCTGTACCAACTTTTAATAAAATAGGTTGAGATGTGCCTGATTTATGGCTCCGTATATGAAAAAAACTGTAACAAAATGTACACCATGTAGCCATATTGGATCATGTGGTCAAAAACAAATAGACATCATATGCATGATATAAGTCAACGTCATTGTACAAACTTTGATTAAAATTGATTGAGATTTGCCTGACTTGTGACTCCGTACATGAAAAAAATCATAACAAAATGGCCACACCGCGACTATATTGGATCGTATAACAAAGCAAATCAATGTGGATACGCATGACATAGATCAATGTCCTTGCACCAACTTTGCATACATCTGTTGAGATGTGCCTGAGTTATGGCTCCCTACATGAAAAATTATAAAATTATAACCCTATTTGATCATATCGTGAAAAAAATTGACATGCATATGTATGATATAGATCAATGTCCTTGTACAACTTCGAATAAAGTTAGTTGAGATGTGCCTGAATATTGTTCTGTACATAAAAAAGTTTTAACAAAGTGGCTGCAATGCGGCCATATTGGATCTTATCGTGAAACAAATTGACGTTCATATGTATGATATAGGTCAATGTCCTTGTACCAATTTTGAATACAGTTAGTTGAGATGTACCTGATTTATGGCTCTTAACATTAACAATTGTAACAAAATGGCCATCATGCGGCCAAATTGGATCATACCGTGAAAAAATGTAACAAAATTGTCGCACGATGGCCATATTGGATTGTATCACAAAACAAATCGACGTACATTTGTATGACATATGAAGTAATTCTCGTATTAAGTTTGAATGAAATCACTCCTGGCATCTCTGAGATATCTGCGTGAACGGACAGACAAACACACCGACGGATGCACAGTCAGACAGACGCATGGCAGGACGCACGGACACACGGACATGACCAAACCTATAAGTTCCCCGGACGGTGTCCGTGGGCACTGAAAAGAAGAGAATATATCTGTTTGGCAGACAAGGATTTTCTGGCAGTCCGGGAAAATTGTTCGACCAGGCACGGTCCCTCCACAACATGTCGACTAAACATAGGGTGTATGTACTGTCCTGTGTGTAGGGAGCTAAAGAATCGATCATGCTGACTTTGCGCCGGTCACATAAATTAAAAAGTAAGCACAAATACCGCTGCCAATGACTCTAACACCAAATGTCTTGTCACTTTGTCGATCCGCGCTGTATTTATAATAGTTCTTTATTTCAGACTGAAATGTCCTTATAAGGAAAATATATAAGGAAGCACCTGAAAAATTCACATATTTGGACTTCCGAAACTTGAACTCAAGTTTTTGCATCGGTGGATTCATAAATGTCCTGAATACAGCCGGGCCAAAACTATATTCGGAGATATGACTGCAAAGTTAAAAATCAAATTTCTTGACAAAAATTAAACCAATCAATAACAGAGTTTGAACTAATGTACAGGTGTGACTTTGATCTGGAGAAGAAGTAATGCAAATGAAAACATACAAAGTATTTTGGCCGTCATATTGATTATTATGTGACGTAGCCCTTCGATAATTTAATATTTTATGACTCGAATTAGCTTTTACCAATGACAATGACTGTGAGCTAAAGTAACCCCTTCTGCAAGTGGGCATCGTGAGAACGATCTCTTGTTTATCTTTGAGACTTTTTTGATGTAACCGTTCATCCGCCTTTAGCGAACGTATTGTTTTGACAATAGCTTAAGTCATTAACACCGACCAGACACTTAAGCTAGACCTCCTGCGTTATGTTGACAGATGTACTGATGGAGCGACCTTTCCTATCTTTCATTACTAGCGACTTTCTTTTAGTTAATTATAGATGCATACCAAAGGCATGACAATATGCAGATTTAGAGACGATTTAAGTTGTATACTTTCTAGAAAGAGAGACAATCACTTCACGTCTTGATCGACGCATTCCTGTACACAGATGTAGACGCTCTGAGACTTTGACGTACCGACTTTAGTGAGAAGCCCAGTCTGTTTGACTGTGGTGGACCACGGCTTTGTAGAACCTGGGTACAATCTGTTACGACGCCCGATGACGACACTTGCCGTGACCGACGCCTATTATTAGACCAGTGTGACACATAGAAGTTTTACCGTGTAACTTGTGTTACTCGGTTGAAAAAGTGCTACGACTTAGAGTATATTTGTGTACCTGTTGCCGTCTCTACTGCCTAACGTTCCACGCCACAGAGTGTACGTATCCGACAATAACTACATCACAACCACGCTACGTGACATATTTGGTTAGCAGCGTAGGGGATCGACTCAAGCCAGAAACCTTCGCCGTTATTGCTTCATCGGTATGTATACTGTTCGCTGTCCTACCGTTTGTTATGTACTATTCCCGAAGACAGAGATCAGATTGAACTTTTGTAATGAATGAAATCTTTGATGGAGATCATTGACGCGATGGAATGGACGACTGATATAGTTTCATGGCAGCAGAAATACGGACATTGAACGATCTGAGATTTTGGACATATTCCAAAGAGGAGTGTGAATGTGAACCTGTAAATGAACTGTTGATGTAATTCACATTGTTACCGACGACGACGACGACTACGGCGCGTGTAGCAGTAGTCGATAGTAGCAGTATCACAGTACGTGGTTTATCCCATGATGCAACTCGATTCGTACACACAGAGGTCACCATTCTACCACCGAGGGCGCCATTATAAATATGACTAAAGCTGTCCAAAAGTAGCCGCCAGCTGGAAATTGAGGTCGAATGCGTACGCATGACTTTTATCCTCGTTCGCAGTTACGTCAATGTGATAGCCAGAAAGACGTACATTTTTCATTTTTTTTCCAGATCTTTATAGCATTTTTCTATCCAAAGATCCATATCATAGAAAATTGTCGTTTAGTTTTCATTTTTTTGCCTTTTGGGGGTTATTTTAGCTATCTCTTCTCTGGTTTTTGTATCAATGATGCCTGGGAGAGTGCATACGCCATTGCCATGCTTGCTCCGAGTAAAATTATGTTCTCAGATTTTTATTTGACCGATATTTGGAAATTTCAGCGCAATTATATAGTGAAAAGTGAGATTTTTACGGAATTTTGGCTATTTCTCGATAACAACCGTGGATTTTGAAAAATGATCAACATTGGATTGTCATGCAACTAAATACGATTCAAACGATATACTGCTTGCCTATGTTGACCCCAAAATCGAGGGATCCGGAGGGATAGAGTTTGAAAACGGACAGTCACATCGGAATGAAAAATGTACTTTGCCATGTTATAATTTTGCTTTTGTATGCACATGCACTGTACTCAGGCTTACGCTCGCTTGTGCCGGGATTAAAATAGTACGAGACACGGCGCTGAAACAAATACAAATGACATGGCTGTATCTGTGTATTGTGTACCGGTATGTAATTTCTCGATCGCGCGAAATATGAATCAATGTTCATTTTTGAACGGTCCTTGAACTGTAGAGACTAGAACAGATAGGAACGTGGCTTTGCATTGCCAACTGTTGACAAAACCTTATTGTTACGACGCGTATTATAAGGTTGCCGGTCTTCTGCCGGGGACCGGCTGATGTAAACAACACTGGCCGTACGTAAAACCACAGACTCTCGAGAAACTACAAAGGCGCTACGCAGTACGCTATCAGTACATACATGTTACTGCACGCTCACAGGATACTGAAGTGTTTACAGAACTTTCACGATCGCTTGTTGAAAATTGCGGTCTATTAAACGTTCACAACCGGCGTCAACAGCTTTGCTGGTTTGGAAGGGGTGTCGATTCAGTGCAGCTTGCGTTCGCCGAAATGTGTTTCTGTCACCGCGTAGCCGCAGAGCTGACATTGACAAGTAACTCGGTAATGCATGCTATCAATGTATCAGACATCGCCGCATTTGTGCTAAAAGTTGCATCCTTATATCTACTGAAACCACAAAAACCGTGTCGTACATGTCTCTGGCCGATGATAAATACATATACGTGCATACAAGAAAAACTTTCCACTGTCAGTCTAAATATTTTCGAGGCGATCGCAACGCGCTGATGACTGTAGCTGCATGTACTCAACTAATGTATCGTGTTTCTATGGGTGCATACGCGTAATGGGGATAACGCATGTGTAACGGGCAGGCCGATCTCCGTGTGTACAAATCGCATTGCATCATGGGTACTTTCACGTACCGTGCAGTAGTAACATATATATATATATATATATATATATATATATATATATATTATATATATATATATATATATATATATATATAATATATATATATATATATAAGTAGTAAGTTTTTATTGCGGTTTGGGATAAATAAGAATTTTTACACCCATTTTATTCATTTATCTAAAGGGAGCGAAGGAAAAATTAACCATCCATGTAACTAAAGTATGACCCTGACCTATATATGAACTCACGCACGCGCAACAGCTGGCGCAGCAGTGCATTGTCCTGAACTAAGCAGGGAAATTCCCTGCTGAGTCAGGTCACATTCTGAATGAGACTTGCGCAATGCGTTATGACTCACCCCCACTATCAAAACGGAACGACATTCTATTCTTTCTCATTTGTTAGATAGATTCTGACTGTGCTGCAGCTCTGCACCGTTCCAGCGCCCATTTTGGAGGTGGATGTAAGTATATACTCCCTATCGGAACGGTTTTCTGGTTGTGTGAATTTACTATGTTTTTCCTACGCCTATCGGAGCGAGATTTTACTCCCCCCTCCCATACAGTAACCGTTCCGATCTTGAACACTGTTGCGCAATACCCCTATCGGGACGTTTCCAGCAGGGGCTTTCGCAATACCACTTTCGCAATACCCTTCCAGTTGCTTAGCAACTTGTCACGTGGTTTCAGAGGTCTGAAAGTCTACAGTTTTCAGAAAAATTTTCTGTGGAATTTTTTCTGAACGACTCTAGTTAACTAACTTTCATATCCATTCAATCCATAATGTCTTAGGTATCTTTCCAGAGGTGGACTAAATCCTTCTTGTTTTTGTATTTCTAGTGCCTGTTTGAAAATGCTCTGAATAAGTTCTGACCCGTTTTCTGTTGTTGCACCTTTTTCTTGTATTTGTGTAAGCAGCTGTTTATATTGAACGTAATAATGTTTATATTTCTCTCGTCTTTTTGATACTCCCGTTTTCCCTTGTATTACATCAATAACAACACCAGGTATAGGAGTTAAGGCTAACAGTACCGGAACTGTTGGAATTGCTGCTATTACAGCAGAGCTTACAAGAATTCCCTTAGTAATATTGAGAGCCATATCAATTCGACCCATTAATTTATAACTTCGTCGATATGCAGCACTTGTTCTTTCTATGTAATCAGCCAATTGTTCAACGCTTTCAACAACTGAGATGTGCATTTTTTACTGTATATGTAAGGATGATAAAAATAATTGTAGTAATATAGAAATACAATATGGCAGAAGGAGGAGAAGATATACCACTCCAGGATTACGATGATGCAAATTTAAATGATGATGATGACGCTACTGCTGAAACACTTTTACCGATGATACTTTTACAAACCCTGATCCTTCAGTGGATAGCCCAATGGAGGATATTTTAATTAAACAGAGAAGAGAACTTACAAAAGATATGGCTGAAGGACTCTTAGACAAATATAGGATTACTAATCCGGATGCACGAACCGAATTGATTTTAAATGCTAATATTATTGGTGTGAACTGTATTATAAAGAAATCAGAGTTACAATAGATAAAGGAAGTAGATTTTTAGAGAAATCCACATTAAAAAAGAGGAAAGGAGGACCTGAATTTATAAATAAAGTATACGGATGGAGTGGAGTCGAATATCACTCTAGCGCAGAGCCCGAATATGTGAGTCGTACATTGTATTCTGAAGATGTGAAAAATGATAAAATACCGGCTGAGAAGATGACGCCAGAAGACATGGGTGTATACAAAGATGAACTGACATTCTTACGGCAAGATGCTTCTGGTAATGCAGATAAAATACAAGCTTTTGAAAATAAAATCGAACAATGGAACAATCTAAACCCTGAATATAGAGCTATTAATGATGAATTAAAGATTGCGAATATGCGTCTTGGTGAGCTTAACAATGAAAAAGTTAAAATAAGGCTAGAGAAAAGAGAAGTTGAAAAACAGTTAAAGGAAATTCCTAAGAACGACCCAAGCAAAAGAAAAGCCAAGAAACTACTAGCTGAACTCATAACAAGAGAAGCTAAAATTGACAATCGAATTGAATACGAAAATGGCAAGATTAGCGGGGCACGTGAAAGTCTGGCTACGACTAGGTCTCTTCGTGATTTAATTTCCGATCCTGAATTGTCAAGCTAAAATTGACAATCGAATTGAATACGAAAATGGCAAGATTAGCGGGGCACGTGAAAGTCTGGCTACGACTAGGTCTCTTCGTGATGTAATTTCCGATCCAGAATTGTCACTCAGGCTGAAGCTGACAGAGTTATTTAAACGAAATGGTATAACAATCGCTGCAATACTGACTGCCCTTGGAATGACAATATCAACAATTGCCCTGGCTGTGACTAAAGGAGGACGAGGAGGGGGAGGGGGAGCAGGAGCAAACACAGGAGGTTCAGGTCCGCCCAAAGTATATACAAAAGCGAAAGAAATTGTAAAGCAATTTGGCGAATGGTTAAAAACCTTGGCCGCAAAAAGTGCTGCTGCAATACCAGGTTTAATCGGCTCCCTTGTCAGTTTTCTTTTAAAACAGCAGGATCGGTGGTCGGATTTGTTGGAGAACAGCTATGGATATTTTTAACTGGATTAACATTAGTCATTATAAATAAAATTATGTATAATACGGAATCGACATGTTTGGTGAAAAGAATATTGCAAAGTTTCTTTCTAAAAATAAAGACCTGTTTGGTTTCTCTGTCGAATTGGAATGGTGCAAACTTCGGCGGGTAAATCGACATATCCTTCGAGCAAATCCAGGTGTCCGACTCAAAGATGATAATCTATATCATAACATTTTAGCTTTCCATTAAAGAATGTCAAAAGACTAACTTCTTTAAGCGACTAGAATTCATAAACGTCTTTCAGGAGATTGACGTCGACGATGAAATGGAAGTCCAACATTTACAAGAATATTGGGTTCTTCGATTGATTCGCGAACACAGGCAATCGATTTATCTTTCAGGCAGACGGAAATATTTACGTAAAGATGTGATTAATTTTCTTTTTTTCTTCTACTATATACATTACACGAAAAATGGGGTACGATAGAACATTATTACCGAATTTCACCAACCGAATACCGAATGGAACGAAGTCATATAGAACTCATCATGTGATTACTCATAATCCAAGTGAGGCAGATCCAGGCCAGACACTTATCATACGATGCCCGAAGTTAGAAAGCGGAGTAGTACTAGTACCTAACACTTTCGACCTGGTTTTTGATCTCGAAGTAACAGGAGATGAATATAACCGAGTAGTACAAAATGTTGCAAAAAATTTGGTGGAGCGTATGGTTCTCACATTTGAGGGTCAGGCACTTTTCAATTTGAATAAATATAACCTCATTGAATGTTATCGCGATCTCTTCAAACATAAAAAGGAGAGAACAAACATGACACTGTACGGAATTCAGAACGAAAATCTAAGAAAATTGAGAAGTGGCGCGACCGATGCAGATGCCGCCGTCGTGGGCGATAAGTTACTTTTCGACACATATAAAACAAAATATGCTATTCGTCTCACTCATCCCCTCATAACAGGCCATGGAGTTGCATATCCAAAAGCGTTAGGGAGTCATATGAATGGGAAATTACGCTTGCACCCACCTCCCAATTACTTGTCAGTAATCAGGTTGTTACAGCCAATTATAAATTAAAAAACATTCAAATGGAATACGAAACAATTTCTGACCCCAAACTCGCGATAGAAACTGCTGGTTATTACAACGGTGGAAAAAGTTACCTTTACGAGCATATACATTATTTTAGAACAATCCCATTCAAAGAATCGGACACGGTTATCAATGAAAATATAAATGTACCACGACGTAGCATTAGAGGTATCTTATTACTCTTCACTAAAAAACAGAATCAGACAGAACTGAACAGTGAACTTTTCTTTAACCCATCCATTGAATCTGTGTCTGTAATGATCGAAGGCATTGCAAATAAAGTGTACGCTCAGAAGATGATACCAAGACAATTTTGGCGAGAGGTGCGACGGTATTTTGCTGAAGATAAAGATTGGTGTGAAATTGATATAGATGAAGTTGATTATTTGAAGAATAAATTCTGTCTGTTTATCGATCTGCGTAGTTTTAAAGATATTGAGTTTCATGGAAATGGTCTTAGAGTAATGAACACAAAGGATGGAATACAGCTTGAGATCCTGAAGAAAGATGCCTCGTGGGGTGGCGACGACGCTCACAATGATAATATATTTGCCCACGTTTATGTTATTAGCGATGCCCAGGTCTCTGTTGAAAATAGTAGATTAAAGTCTTTACAATTTTAAACCGTAAACTCATTCCCATCGACCTGTTTCTGCCAGCCATTCGCCCGTGTCTAGATTATATAGCTGCACACGCTTGATATCATTTGGTGCCATCATGATTTTACTACGCTTTTCACTACGGATTTCTCCAGCCTTTTTCCGTACAAACTGTACAAATTGTGCCGGCTCCGGCTT
Source organism: Ptychodera flava (assembly GCF_041260155.1). Classification (NCBI taxonomy): domain Eukaryota; kingdom Metazoa; phylum Hemichordata; class Enteropneusta; family Ptychoderidae; genus Ptychodera; species Ptychodera flava. Next base: position 2,157,621 of record NW_027248279.1, on the reverse strand, counting down.
CTTCCCAGTTTCAAATAGATCTTTATAATCTTCAAAGTTCAAATGTTTTCTAACACAAACATCTTTCACCCCTTTATTTTTTTTCGTCTCGGAAGTTGGAGTCCGAAAAGCATACACTTTCGAGCGTATGCCGACAAAATCAAGAATAGGTTCTCCATTCAACTCATCTTTAAATTTACCTATCACTTTTTTATTAATCTTCGGAAAGTTGGCGGGCATCCCACTAGTATCATATATAGACTTCTCACCATTCTTTTCAACATCTTCTCGGACTATATCATTGAAAGTTACGTCCGGGGAGGCGTCCGGAGGGGCACACTGTAAACAAAACTGTCAGTATCCATGTAGGCTAATCGTATTCCAGGGAACCGTACCCGAAAGTAATTGTAATGCGTCTCATACATAAGCAGCTTAGAAAGTTCCAGTACTGCGGCGCCGATGAAAACTGGTTTTACATATCTATGCTCATCCGTTTTCAGTTCCAGTAGGGCACTGTCGCAGGAATCGCCATCCTCTTCGGAAGTTATGAAAGTTATATGTTTCGTCTTTGGATTATACTTCTGAATCTTTTTACGGCCACTATCCGTACCGTTCCAGTCCGAAACAAATTTAAAGTCTCTGTACTTTCGAACATCCTCTATTGTCTTACCGAACATCGCGTTATTCATCAGCTTATAGAAATTCTTTTCAAAATCTGTCGTCCCCTTTGTCCTCATTTCAGTGTTAAAGTCAATATATTGTTTGAGACACGCCCTCTCATCGAAAGCAAGCACCCGATAAATCTTTTTCAATCTCATTCCCATCCGAAGATAGAATTCCAGCAACTTGTAGTGTAAGACGTATCTCTCTCTGTCCAACACACTTGTAATCAGTCGAGTGCCCTGCCTCGGAAATTCATAGTGATGTGGCGCTAATGGCAAATCGCTGTGTTCTTCATGTAATTCGACCGGATATTCTAAGTCTACTTCTAGAAAACTTGGTGGAAAGGTGGAACCAGGTCCCCACTCCTCGCCAGCTCCGCCGTCGTGCTTAGCTGACCATTCCTCCCACTCTTCCATCGTCATCCAATGAAGTCCGCCCGTGGGCATTGCCTGACTCATTGCCCAGCCGTAGAGATTGTTTGCATCGAGATATTTTATTTCGGTCACCGGCTTCTCTGGATCCCAGTTCCCACCAGCGGCCCCAGCTCCGCCAGCTCCGCCAGGCTCATCTGTTGCATAAGCAGGATGATTTGTCTGTAAGTAATGAATATTACACTGGCTGATACCGCCTCGAATCCCCCGTTGTACGAAATTCATCTGCTCAGCATCTTGAATGAGCCCAAATTTATTACCTGTGTAAAGTAACATAGCATCCCATGTCAAGCCGGGCGCTGACATATAGTGGGCTGGATCTAACTTGTACGCTTCTAAACATGTGTCACGGAAATTTTCGAATATATTTGCAAGAAGGAGAACGTCCGTCTCACAATAGAATTCCATATAATCACGAATCGTCTTACATCCAACTTCGTTCCATACTCGCAATGCATGTTCGTAATCAGACTCTGAAATCCCCTCTTCCGTCAATTCGCTATAAAATTTATCCCTCTCCGGGAGCTCCTCCTCTCCCAGTCTGTCAACCGAGTCTAAATATTCGTAGGGGAAGAAACCTTTCGCCCTTTGAATGTCCGGGTACGAAAGTGGTACCGTCCACCCATCCTCCGGCACAGTTTTTGCCAACTTCGCGAGCGACCCCATCATCAACTGAGCACTGTCCATAAACTTTATAGAAAAGAAACATTTCTTTATCTCCCTCTTCCGATTCGGCCACTCTCCACCGACAACAACTGAGGCACTAAAAATAAATGTTTTTGATAGACCATAATTCCTCCATTGCTCGTCTTAGCTATGATTTTAGGCTCTGGTCGGGGACCATCATCTATTTCATGTAATTCTTTCAAAATAAAAGAACCATCGTATCCCTTGAGGTTGTGAAAGTAGATAGGAATGGTTCTCGACGGTCGACATCCCTCGCAATAAAAAGTCGCCCCCTCCTTCACTACTCGGTATCCTGCCGGCTCTCCACATGCAATACAGACTGGATTGTCGTAATTAGAAGGATCTTTCATCGGTTTTATTTTCCAATAATACGATTTCGAATAATACTCGGCCTGTTTTTTCATATCTTTTAGAAATTCTGTAACACAGGAGAGACCTGTGAATGTCCTTTACCATAAACTTTTGGCCGCCGTTCCGAAGGGGCCCACCCCCGTTCCACCATAACATACGAAAGACAAATTGGAATGTGCCGGCCGGTCCCCTTCTCAATAATTGCCTCAGTATCTGCATAGACGACGTAGGGGGCGGGGACCTTCTTCCGATGTCCTTCGAATTGACATACTTCCTTAGGAAAAACTGGCTGGGCGGCGTCTGTTCCACAGTATACCTGATGTTTTTCTAATTCTTCTGTTGACTTAAAACCTCTTTTACAAACCAGACAAATACACTTACTTCTGTGCTTATTCTTACGATTAGTATGAGAATTAAGAAGACGATTTAACGAAGTAATTGGCACGAAGTGGCCATCTCCTCCCTCCCCACCAACTATCAGTAATATATTTGCTACCCGATCCGCTCCGCCGGGTCCCTCGGCTCCGCTATATAACACAGTTATGTCGGACGGGGCGGGATCGGACTCGTGGATCTGAAACACTTGAAGTTTCGTGCCCGGATTTTGCTGCTCGAAGCGCCTGAATACAGTCAGATCGGCGGGCGTAGGAAATGGAATGCTCTCCCAACAGTAGTCAGCAATAAATGGGATGTACGTATTCCATTTTCTCCTTACCTGACCACATTTCTTTTTGCGAAACTCGGGATCGCTCAACTTTATACTTGCTACGACGGCATACTGAAAACAATTCTCGGCCCCCACCGGTAGAATAAGTTCGCTAACACAATGCTTATTTTTTAACCATCCGGGAAGTTGGACTGCGCCAGCCCCGGCACCGAGTAAAACTTCTACTAGAATTACTTCAAAATTAAGTATCTCCTCGAGAACGAGGCCAGAACCCTCAACAGCTTCAATTGTATCAAGCATATCGTCGTAGCGTTTTACTAATTGTCGTTTCACATCCGCCCCTCTTACATCTTTTGTGTATGTATCTTTTAATTTAACAGGCAATGTACGATTTTGTGTATTACCAGTTTTCGGATCCGATAATTTGACTTCCATTTCAGTATAAACAGAGTACATCTTTCGCGCCAGGGCCATACCTTCAATATCCACCAGCTCCCCGATATCCTCGACTCGATTGACTTCAGGAAATTCTTTTCGTAAAACTGCTCCCTTGAATGCTGTATGTAATCGACGGGCCATAATAATCTTTATGATATATACTATCCTAAAAATTTTAAAATGAAAAATATATTATTCTATGATAGGTCATCAAAATCCACTATAATATTTTTGTCAGCATTTATTTGTTTATATATCTCACCTAATCTTTCTAAGTCGACTAGTTCTTCCGCATCTTGAATTTCTGGTTTATTAGGCGCAGCACAAAATAATCTCTCAACAGTGAAAGAAAGAGCACGCTTATTTAAGCGCGGTTTAAATGCTAAGAATTCTATCTTACTACCTTTCCTGATATTACGAGGTACAATAGCAGGATTTTCTCGGACTGGCAATGGGCTCACTGTTTTAAAAGCACAGTCAATTTCTTGAACCATATCAATACATGTAGCAAAATCGGCCCCTCTTTTAAACCGAAATTTAAAATACGCAACTGGCTGCGCCCCGCTCCCTCGCTTCTGATACACTTTAGATGGATTGTAAAATCCAGTAGTATTCTTGGAGTGAGCGGCCAGGCTTGCAGCATAACTTTTAGCAGTGCTTGCATCGAAACTTTCACCTAGGGTACGGAATATTATTAAATCAGTAAACTTTTGAAGACTCGGTTGCCAACGGACACACATTTCATCGCATGTAGCAGGATCTTTAGAACCGTACTTAGGTCCGATGTTGAAAACTACTTCTAGCTCACTGTCTACGTATATGAAAGGATCTACCAAAGATTCACCAAATATGAGTTTGCCGTCACTGATTTGAATTTCTCCGGTTTCAAGTATTTTTATTGCATCTGAAATAGAAAGGATTGTCATTGTATTATCGTATATATATATTAATAAAATAATTTAAAATTTTTTTTCTATGATATAGTATCCCCAAAATGTCATTCATATTCATAAATGGACCAACTGGAAGTGGTAAGAGTTACGATGGAGTAAATTTGGCGGAGGGAGCTGCTACGGTGACTCACGTACCAGAATTTGACACTAGTTTTTCCAGCAACATTGCCGACTTTTATAATGGGCGCCACGTTTCGATTGCCGATTTTCAGAAACAGTTTATAGAACATACTCTTAGTTTACAATATCAGGCTTGGGTGGAGGAGGGGGAGTGGGAGGGTCTCCCTTCAGAACACTACATTATTTGTGACTCTTCCATAATTCAACATCTAACTTTTTCTAGAATCCGGGGCGTTTCCGTGGCAGCAGAAGAAAAAAAGATTGTTTCTAGAGCATTTAACCATTTAGACAGTTTCATTATCATATTCAAAGATATGCCTTGGGATTATTGCAGGCGGAATGTGTTGACTCGAGCCAGGTCGTACGAAATAACCGCCTTAAAAGAACTAGAAGAGATTCACAACAAGTTCAAACAGACTTTCTTAGAAATTTGCCACGACTACAGACTTCCATGTTTGGTAATTCGTCAATCTCTTACCCCCCTCCTTCTCAAGAATATACTTAATCCAACAATTGATACCGAGACAGTCGGGCCAGTAGAATATCCACAAGCTTTTGACTTTGGAATTGCATGGAGCGGCGGCAGCCAAGGATTTTTAATAGACGGTTTCAGCAAGGAGGAACTTGAAAAAGCTTATTATCCACCTAATCAAGAACAACTAGAACAACCTCGAGTCTCACTAAAGAACCTACACAAACTTCTTAATGCTTGTGAATCTGTGCACGCTTATAATGCTTCTTTTGACTTACGGGCACTTGATATGATGTCGAAGGAACCTTACGGTTCTGTAAGGGACTTTGAAGTTACTTGTCTATGGCTCATGTCAGTTGTGTACATTATACTTCAACCAGAACTTATAGATAAAGCTGAAAAAGGGGGACTCAAAAGAACGGATAATGGCAACATGAGAAGTCGCTTTGAAGATCTTGCAAACTTAATATGCGCCCCTTCGGAACTCTCCAGATCCCTCCCTGTACCACCTCTCCACATACGGCCAAAAAAGATGCAGTAAGTGAACATTACTGGCGACAATACATGATAAATACTTGGCCAGGTGGTTGGAAGAATAACGGTAAACTGACACTTTCTGCTTTCAAGAAATTCGGGCCTGCTCCATGGTACTTATTGAATAACTTTCGTAAATACTTACGTTAGTACTTGACAAGTACCAGCACAGGAACTTACGAAGTACTTACGTTAGTACTAATAACATTTTCCTCTGGCTCCCAACTATTGAAACTTTCTGGATAACCTCGCCATTTTATCAGATAATATTTCTTTCCTCTAATTTTTTTCGTCTTCAAAATTCGTTCTACTCTGTACAGCTCGTCGGCACCAGCAGCGCTCTGAAGTTCATCAGAATAGAAAGTGCCGAGTATTTCCTCTCCATTCAGATCTTTTATTTTGTAAACTGGCGGCGTTCCCAAGCCAGCTGCGTACACAACTTTTGAAACTACGAAAATCTCCTCTGTCCAATTTGGTAAATATCCTTTCTTAAAAGTGGTCTTGTATTTTGTAATTCGAACCCGTTCTCCCGGCTTGAATTCAGGGTCAACTCCCATGGCTGCCAACTCAGGGTAGAGTGTATAAAATGCCTGCCAATCGTTCTCCTCTGTTACGTCGACGGGTTTCATTTTGATACTTCCGTGTACGGTGTTATTGTAATTCTCAAGAAGTTCTGGTAGAATGGGGAGCCATTCTCGTGTCTGTTTATATGTAAAGTATTTCCACATCATCGTCTTAAGAGTCCGATTAAAACGTTCAACAACACTAGCTTTTTTGTCACTGTAGGTGTGAAACCAGTGAATTCCCACCTCCTGGAGCCACCCCTGCATTTTTTGATTAGTAAATTCCCGCCCCTCATCTGTCTGAAGTTTGTCGGGCCTTCTCCCGGATTTCTTAATCACGTCTTGTAGTGCCTGTAACGTATCATCAGCCGTTTTTGACTGTATCGGCCTGGCCCATGCGTATTTACTGAGTACATCGATTACTGTTAGCATGTATCGAATGTTACGGTTCTCTTTTGCGAACGGGGGAGGGAATTCCACGAGGTCTGCTTGCCAAAAATTGTCTATCGATGTTACAAAAAACGCGCCTCCCACCGCGAGTACGAGGTACCGGTTTATGTAGATTATAAGTTAGCTGAGTTTTTAACCAGTCCTGCACCTCTTTCTTAGTAATTGACAGGAGTCCGCTGGAGCGCGCTGCGTCATATAATTTTTGTACACCTCCAAAACCAGTTTTTGGGTTGTAATATAATTCTCTAAGAGTACCTTCGGTGTTGCCTTCCATAATTGCTATATTATACGAATAATTTTATGTCGTACGGTTGCCATAAACGAAATACTAGTTTACTGAATGTTATCCTTTTCAATTGCTTGATTAGGTCCACGGCTTCCTGTTCTGACACCTCCATTCCATATTCTTTTATAATAGTTTTGTTGTCTATCTTGCTCGGTGTGTAAAATAGTACTAACATCTTTATGTTTTCCCTGAATGGTTTACAAATACTAGTATATTGCTGAGTCAGAACCCAGACAGATAGTCCGTAGTGTCTTCCACTGAAACCAAGTTGGACTAAAACATCACTGCGATTCTTCATATCTTTGGACGAGGAGCAGTCGTCAAGGACTATTAAAGTGTTCGTGTCGCCCCATTCGCCCCGTACGTAGGTTAGTGTATCACCCACAGCATCGAATCCGACCGGAAACACGAATACGTTGTCATCGGCTAAAATGAATCTTTTATTATACGTTTTATTTTTCATTAATGTCGGGCAATGAATACCACATATTCGAATTTTTTTCGGTACGGACCGTGTGAGGAGGTCCATTACAAATTCTGTTTTGCCAGAACCCGTAGGTCCAGTTATAATCATGTTGAATGGCGGGTCTATGTATATTGACATTTACTCTGGATCTATATATTGTAAATAAATGTAATAAATATTGCTAAAGATAACAATCCATTTACCATATTCGTGAATAGGGTCTGCGGTGAGTGTTGCAGATGCTGCCCGTTCCGAAGGCGGGGGGAGGGGAGGGGGATCCCGACTCGTATCAGTCGCTCCCCTTCGGAACGCTCCGGGCTCGTCCTGCCACTTCACAGGATCCGGACCCCACCCTTCCATCTCATGTATAGCACTTTCTCGAACTTCCGTGTTTATATCACCGTTCACCCCGAAGGACATAGATTCTGTTGCGTATTGCAATTCATTATTATAACCTGAGATTGCCGATCCCGAAAGGATGACCATCTCAGACGGTAGAGAAGTAAATTGGCGGAGACTGCCATATCAAGTTTGACACCAGTATTCATTATTGTGTCTTGGTATCGCCGATAACTGATTACTTTGTCGGTATTACGAATTTCATCTTCGAGGAGAACGCCGAATTCTTTTCTTACTTGCTCTGCACTGCCAGTATCGCCTACTATGGTACTGCGAATATTTGCTTGTGCGCCGAGTATGCAATATACGTAGGCTTCAAGGCTTTCATTGAGGCGGGCTAGGCCAGCCTTTGTCAATCCCGAGTCTCCCTTCAGAGGAATGAAACTATTATATTGTCCCTCCGATCCATCATTTCGGAAGAAATAGTAGTGTGGTCGGTCTTTGTCGGACAGTACATGTTTTTTCTTTCCAAAAATTGTATGTGTATAGAAAACGCCTCCGTCGGCAGAGAGGAAAAAGTCGTGACCGTTGTATACAGCGGCAGGCTGTCGAACGGGCCCACGATTAGTGTAATATTCATAACCATAACCAAGACCCTTATTTTGACCTTTTCGATAACGAAAGTCGGACTTCGTTGGGCTTATATTTCCAAATTCTGTACATAGAAGTTCATATTGGACGAGATTGTACGGATTGTCGCCGGCTTTGAAGGTGGGGGTATCGTCTGGAAGTGCAACGCCCATTTCGTGAAGGATCCTACGTATTGTAAAGTATACATGGAAACGGCAGAATGATCGTATTTGGGGCGGAAATTTCCCTTCGGAACCGAAGAGATGGGCGAATGATATACCACAACCAGTAGTGCTACACCATACAGCGAAATTCAGTTGCTGGTCCCAATATTTCATATGCGGGCTGCCCAGCCAGACATTACTTTCTTTCGCTGATCGATGAGTGATTACGTTATCTTTGAACACATCCCTTGGATGAAAAGTAAATTTTTCTGTCGGCGTTACATATATTTCTAAGTCCATGAGAATAGGTTTTATTCCTCCATTCGGTTTGGTAGGAATATCAGCATGCTGTACTGTCGGTACGCTCGTCTTATTCAATTGAAAAGCAACTGGGAATAGGTCTGTACTCATTATTTGTGTTTCTATATACATATAGATTTAAATGGAGGAGAATTTTCCCGGAATCCCTGTCGGAATCATACTAACATTACAGACTATGTTAATACTTTATTTCGGATTCAGGTTTAAACGAATTTTTATTTTTTACTAAGAATAGATAACATACTGCAAACAATGGAGAATTTAATAAAGTCATCGCAGCGGCAAATACGACAGCGCATTCCGAAGGGCCAACCGCAGCGTCGGACGCTCGATCCATAATAGAGACGAAACGTGAAAAAATACTCTGTGTCATCGCAAGTGGTCAAAGTAAGTTATTTTTTGGTAAGGAGATTTCAGTTGCTGACGTAGAAAAATGGAGAGATGAAACGGTGGATAAAGCATTTAAAGTCTATGAAGCGAATGCAGTTCTCTTATAAGTGATACCATCACTCAAAGTTTCATAGATCTAGGAGCCCGTGCAATCAGTCAGGTAGTTCCAATCGATGATCGAGATAACTATGCCACTGATCTTAAAAAGGATTTTATTCTAAACAGTGAAATAAAACGATTATCAGGACGGATAGCGTACACGTGGGGGCCCGTGATTGCTCTAATTTCCACCGGTTTAATTACGGGTAAACATTTAAATTTTAAAAAAATTGGGTTTAATATAGTACCCGAAATAAATGGATTCAACTTCGCAAACGGTTCCGACTCAGCAAACGGAAACGACGACGACCCACACCGCAAACGGAAACGACTCCGACACAGCGCAACATAGAGAAAGTGACGTTACCGCCGAAGCATCCAGGGAGAGTTGCTGCAGGGAAGCGACTAGCGGAATGGAACAGGCAAAACAAGGAGAAGATGCGTCAAGCAATGGAGGGGGAGGGAGGGGGGGAGTGAGTGATGCGGTAGCGAGTCCTTTCGGGACCGTTCCGATATGGTACCGCCACAACAGTGTGATAGCTCACGCGATAGCTGGTATAATAAATGTTATCTTGTTTTAGGAATTGTGGGAGTTTCATTGACTGCATTAGGGCTATATTGGGGGCGTGCTCGGCATAATTGTTCCCTCCGGAAAGATGAACCGCTTCAGAAAGCGAAAAAAACAGAGCACGTAGCAGCTCCCTCCGGAACAGTTCCGACAGGGGAGGGGGGACCCAGCTCCTCTACATTGCATGAGATGGAGTAATACATAATTTTATTATGACTAATGTTTCCAATGACGAAACATATAACTTCCGAAGAGGATGGCGATTCCTGCGACAGTGTCCTACTAAACCTGTTCTCCAACTCCCAATATTTTTTTATTTTTCTATTTTATATACTAGTCAGCAATCATGGATACTAAAACAGTTGTAAACACAATGTACGATGGTATTGTAATCGCAGGACTTGCGATGGGATATCTTATGATCTCCAGCAAATTTCTGAAAATAGAGGTGGGCGATCCAAGTCGACCAAATTTAACTCGATTGGCAAAATTAGGCGGTGCGACTGCTGCCGCGGTTGCGACCAAAGATCTCCTTGAACAGAAAAATATTATTCCTGCAGAACCTTATACTTTGTAATGGGCACCTTCGGAATGGACAGTCGAATAATAATATTCATCGAACACTTATACTTAGTAATATATACATACAGTAAGTATGATTATTTGGATCGACAGCAAAACAGGCAAACCGGTTACTGTTAATTTTGACCCTTGCATTGACATGACACAGTTTACGAAGATAAGACTTTTACAGTGTTCACTCTTTAATTCATGGTATAACATAACGAGGTCAAATATGATATTAAAATATCAAGAAAATGGACAACCGAAGAAGACTAAATCAATACGTCCAGGTAACTACAATATTGATACACTAAATAAAGAAATCGGGTTGCAGCCGAAAATCAAATTTGAAAAACATCTTCCAACAAACCGCGTTCTTCTAACTTTGGCTAAAGATGTTAAAGTATTTTTTAATGCTACGGGTAGCTTTGCTAACCTCGTCGGCTTTTCAGAAAAAAATGAGGACAACCCCGTGGAAAAAAGTACTATGAGTCCGAAGACAGCAGATTTCTTAACAGTCACTAAATATATAGTTCATTCAGATGTCGTTGATGTTACTGGAAATTATGTTTCATTTGGTTCAGGTGAATACATACAGGGGAAAGTATCGGACTGTTTACAAATACTTCCCATCCAGGATACAAAAGAAATAAGTGAAAAGGTCACCTATGATTTTAAAAACGGAGCACTTTCCATGCCATTGAGAAAAGGTTCAGACCATATGAGTTCAATGCGTATTTGGATAACAGATCAGGATGGAAACATGATCAATTTCAATAACTGGCCAACTAGCTTTTGTATTGAATTATTGTAGCTACCGGAAGATAAACCATCCCACGACCAATCCTCCAGCAATATAAATCATTTCATATTTCTTTTGCTCAGGACTGGGCTGATAATAATCTGAGAATTGAACTGCCCCTTCGGAACGGCTTGACGTAGAGTTGCTTTGCACCGCTTCTGCTTCTTCCAGGATTTCTGCATCTGTATCTCTTAACTCTGCCGCAGCATGCGCATCCTTTGCCTGATTTTCTCTTTCCCAGTCAGCCTGTAATAATCTTTTTTCTGACCAGACGTTGCGATCATGTTCAAATTTTTCTAATGCTTTATCATGTCGGACTTTCTCTTCAATAAGAGCGTCACCATTCCCAGAAAGCTTTTGTCCGATAATATTTCCTCCTGTGAATGCTGTTGCATTTAATACAGCACCGAGAACTGTCATTCCTATAGCTGAAGCCATGGTTGTGTATATTACAAGGTATTATTTTAATTTTCACTGTATATAGGTCTCGTATGTCTGGTCCCAGTAACTTCGGTCTAGGTGCAATTCACGTACAAAATCTTGAGCTTGAAGATTTAAGTGATGTTAAAGTTAACAATAATACTAAGATAGCAGGTAATCATAATAAGGATTATGTCTTTCGTTATAAAGACCGCGAGAAACAATTTGTGTTATCGCCAGCGACAGCACAGAAACACATACATTCTGTAGAATTTTCTGAACTTAAAGACATTGATGAGTCCATAATAGACGCTACAAAGGCTTCAAATGATCCTACTCCTTTTGCTCTGACGTGGGATGGGGATAGTCAGAAATTCATGCCTTATAATGTACCGCGTAACATCTTAGATATATTGGATAGTGAAATTGTAGGTGGAGTTGATGAACCACCAGGAACTCCGAATGTGATTTATTTTGATAGCAATGTAAACAAATATAAATTGTCCGATTTTCGCCTTTATCTTAAGCCTAATAATCCTTACATTACACTACTCGGTATACCGATTCATCTTAAAATTAGTCCTCTTAATACGATAATGAAGGCAGATAATACACTGCGAAGGTGGATAAACGAGGGGGAGAATTATTGTTCATATACAGCTAGCAGGGTTCCAGTAAGATTATTTTGGGACACCACTTTAAAGAAACTGGGTCTTAAAAGTGTGGGGGAGGAGACAGCTGAATTAACTTTACAGACAATCAATCAACAGATGACTGATAATATGAAAATAATTGAGCATGGTACAGTTGTTATCAAATGTATAAAATTAGGTACAGGAGACGAGTTTGATGATTTAATAGGAAATATTGCTTTAAAAACAGATTCAAGAACGAGTTGCACTATTTTCATAACTATTGATAAAGATCGAAAAGATTTAGATATTTTTACTCATACCGTTCCGACAGGGGAAGAAAGTAGTTCCGACAACATTTCATTTGTTAAAAAAGATACAACTACTTACACTTTAGATATCAGTACCATTTATCTAAAACGTCTCATATTGTTTGAAGTAATGGTCTTCCGACATATTTTAAGTTCAGAGGAAAATTCTAAAATTTTATCTATCGGGTGAACAAGTTAACTAGAGTCGTTCAGAAACCTATCGGAACGATTTTTTCTGAAAACTGTAGAATGACAGACATTGAACATGACATCACAAGTTGCTAAGCAACTGGAAGGGTATTGCGAAAGCAGTATTGCGAAAGTCCCTGCTGGAAACCCTTCGGCTGCGTCCCGATAGGGGTATTGCGCAACATCCCTATGGTTCCGGTAGGGGAAAATCTCGTTCCGACGACTCCAACGGACCAGCCAGCAGATAAAATTCACACCCAGAAACGAGAATCAGCTCCGAAACTGTTCCGATACGGGCCTTTGTAAGAGCAGACCGGCTCCGGTACCGCTCAGTCAGAATCTATCTAACAAATGAGAGAGAGAATAGAATGTCGTTCCGTTTGGGACCAGTGGCATGGTAGAGTATACGCAAGTTCCATTTGGAATGTGAATGACCTGACTCAGCAGGGAATTTCCCCGCTTAGTTCAGGACAATGCACTGCTGCGCCCTCCCCTGTTGCGCGTGCGTGAGTTCATATATAGGTCAGGGTCACACTTTAGTTACATGGATGGTTAATTTTTCCTTCACTCCCTTTAGATAAAATGAATAAAATGGGTGTAAAATTCTTACTTTATCCCAAAAGGGAACAAAAATTTACTACTTATATATATATATTATGATTTGAACGCCGACATTTTTCGTTAACATGGATTTGGAAAATATCACCAATTACAATTAAGTACAAACATTAAAGTGAACCCCATGAACGACACTCACAGTGTTATGCATTTCCAGTACATCTAGTGATTCTACAAATTTATCATCCTCTTCTCAAAAAGTTTTGTCATGTGTAAAAGGGTTGTTACAGTTATAGCTGCCTTGTGCATGGAAGATTAATTTGACAGCAGACACAACGGGTGACATGTAATAAGAGAAAGCAAAACTCCACACATCGTTGACATATAACGTTGTTTGAATTTTGTGTATGTTATGTTTGGCTGTTTTGTGTAAAATGTTGATTTGCCATGGCGAGACGTACCCTTATCTATGTATCCTGCCATGAACCCTCACTACTGTGACACTGCGATCCTTTGATGCTACCTTTCAAGAAGATCATTGCCTTCATCAGTCGCTTAAAAATTCATTTTCGTTTGATGAAAGTGCGCACTACTTGTCCACGTTGTGTCACTGAAGTTAAGTTTGTTCAAGTAAGGAAGCTAGAATGTCTACCATTTCGGTCTGGTTGTGTTTGTGTATGCTCATGTCAATCGGAGATTGACAGCTGTTTTAGGTTTTGTTTGGCATAGGTGTAACGCTAATATTTCTGTGTCACATAATGAGGCTACGTTTACACATAATGGTGGAGAGGGGCGGAGGAATTCGGGGTAGAATCGAAATTTTGATGGATAGAAGAGGAGCACTTAAAAGTTTTGATCTGCCTAAAGGGGACCTGAAAATGTTTTGATTCTCCTGTACTTTTTGCGATTCAGGGTTTCAAAGGCAATTCAATGAAAATCAAATAACAATTAAATGTCATTCGATTGTTCTAAAGTTAGTAATAATCAAACAAATCTAGAATTACTTTACTTTTTATTTTTACTTTATTACTTTTATCTCGAAAAAATCTTGTATCTAGTATTTTGACTGAAGTTAATAATGAATTTCTAATTTTATATCGCAATTATGAAAATTGGATACCCCTGTTAATTATGCAATTTAGGGGGGATGGATATGCATGATATAGTTCACTGCAAATTAGGAGGTATGGTCCTTCTTTGTAGCTCCACATAGTAAATTTTCTTAAAGTAGAGATAATAAGCTTTCAAATGCGTATGATGTGGTCGTATGTAAGGTAGGTACATTAAGTGTGAACAATAGGTGAGTCTGCCGCTCGCCTAATAGTACAGTACAAGGCCTTGTAACAATCATGTTGGGACGCCGGCGGCCAGAGATCTCCTCGCTGTACAGTGTACAATATTTCTCTTAAATTACAGCCCTCAGAGGGTTAAGTGACTGGTAAAATTATAAATTTATTTAAATAATTCATTGATTAAAGAATTCATTTACTTGTATAGTTGTACACTCTATATTCATATTTTTTATATAATCGCTATGTTGCATACAGATCCACCTTCCAACATGGTTATTGAAGATTCATGCAGTTCCAACGATGTAATCCTGACGTGCTCATGTGATGCTTATCCTAATGATGTAAGATATTCGTGGTATTTTGGTAATGGGGAGCATCTGGAAGGATCTACCATCTCAATTGACTCATGGAACGGCGGTAATGTGACTTGTGAAGCCGAAAATTCCATAGGCAGCGATGAAATCTCTAGATACGTTGGAATATGTAAGTATGAGAATGTTTACGCTTGTTAGAATAGAATTACGAACAAAAGCGACAAATATCTGTCGATTTATGTTGCATTTTATGGAAATTTGACGAAAGTGGATGCAGTTGCTCGACTGACCCTTATTCGTGGAGCTTGTACATTTGGACTGATATAAATATTCCTTCATGTGAGCGGTGCATTTCATTAGGATTGACATAATTTAATCTCTTTTTCTTCATCCGATTTTTAATAACAAAATGTTTCCAATATCTTTCTTTTCACAGGTACCTCAAACACAGGTCTTATTGTTTTTGTTAGTATCGTGATCTGCTTAGCAGTTGCTGTTGTTGTCACTGTCCTTGTCATTTGTTATGTACCTGCCTGTAGCCAAACAAAAGCCAAAATGATATCATCGTGTACAAAAAAATGAGGTTAGGTCAGTTTCCGTGTTTATCTTTTTCATATTTGTAAATAATATGACAATGTTTTTGAGACCAAATGTACAAAACTTATTGTGATGTTATTGCCTGTTGTCTTCTTTAATAGTATCATATAATTTGACAAGTTTTAGACGGAAAATGACGTTGTAAATTTTGATAATTCTTCCCTTTTCGCATAATTCTTATGAACGCAAATTTGTCACCCAAAGTAATAAAATATTCAAATAAACTTAGCAAAATGTGTACATGCATATAATTTTGTCTTTACAGACATGTGTAAAAAAATACTTTTGTGTACCACGCTTCAAAAATTGTTCATAAAATACAAAAACAAATATGTAAAAAGCAATTGCAAACATAAAACTTATTAAATCAAACTAATGCAACATATTTTAATTAGTATATTATTGACTTTTTTTCTTACTGTATATCTTGATTTCTAGCAAAAATGCAAAGCTGGTCAGTCAGTTGCATAATGAAACTTTTAGGCCTCTATCAAGTATAGCTTCCAGTTTGTCTCTAGAACATTAGTATAATTGGATACCAAATATAATAGCTTGTTGATATCAGGTTTATGATAATAAATCCCACAGGATGATACTTCTATTGCACGAATTTCGGATAATGTAAACGGCCGTTAACGTGTTGACAGCGAAAAAGTGAATATCTGCTTAACGGGTTAAAAATACTTTTGTGTCTCTTGTAATTGGTTTACTCTTTCATGCAAAAAAGAATATATAATATTGTGTGTACATACTTGCAAAAATACGTGATTCTGTTTTATTGGTTGTAAATCTATTCTCTTACTGTTCTAAAACCTGTTATCAAAGAGTCAATATAAATAAACTGTTTATATTGCGTGTATGTATGTATGTATGTATGTATGTATGTATGTATGTATCTATGTATGTATGTATGTATGTATGTATGCATGCATGCATGCATGCATGCATGCATGCATGCATGCATGTATGTATGTATGTATGTATGTATGTATGTATGTATGTATGTATGTATTCGTGTATGTATGTATGTATGTATGTATGTATGTATGTATGTATGTATGTATGTATGCATGTATCGTATGGATTTGTCTATCGTATGTTTTGTATATATATATATATATATATATTATATATATATATATATATATACATGACTCAGCCGTATCAAGAACAACTGCAGCGACAAAATGGCGCAAACGACTGTCGACAATCTCAACAAACTTAACAAAACGTTGTTTCGTTTCAAGAGTGTCCGGCATTGAGTCCATTTTACATTGTATAGCGGTATTATTACTTTTCGTGTATGCAATGCCTGTACTAAATTTAGTTTGGTGGTCCATTGAGGAGCAAAGATCACGTGCCCTAGACGGCCATTCAAGTTGGAATAGGGGGATGACATTTTTGACCTACCTTCTCTCTTTTCGAGCTAATACGCCAGCACGTACTACAAGGGTCAGTTCGTGTATCTTTTATCTTGACAGAAAAATCTGTTCAATTCGCGGGAGAAATGTGGTACATTTTTGTGACAATATCATTATGATTTAATCACGTCGGACTCCCTTTGCTGTCTTTGTTGGCGGCACTGCATGCTATTGCGCATGTCTGCACCAAATTAAAAATACGAAATGGCCTGCATTTGCTATTTTCAATTTACGTCAGCCTGATAATACACTTGACAGAGCGATTGGCCGCTTTCTTCAACGCAGTAGCACCACAATCCTCATTCGAAATGATAAATTGATATTGAAAATAGAAAAAAAGAAATAGGGTATATTTCAATATGCGACAGATTTTAGGCTAGCATGAAAACCAACAAAATCTATTTTCGAATTCATTTATTGAAATATTGTTGAAGTAAACAGATTTGTCACGGATTAAAACTACCTCTACAAGTGAAAATTGCTAACGCCGGCAGCGTATACAGAAATCGTAGACTTCGCTTGGACATCCCTCACCAGATATTGTACTGTAGCAGAGAATAAAGAGATTAAGATTTCATCCGTAGCGAGAACGTAATGTAGAGTGGCGTCTCGTTCCGTACGCGTAACGTACTGCACAGATTCGGATTAAGACTTGACCGGCCCCGTCGCTTTGCTTACAGTTGCATTCCACGGCAGCAGTAACTGGCTAGCCGAGCAAGGTTCACATGTCTGTGTTCACCGAACGATCTACGTAACAGCCTATCTCTAATGCAACAGTGTACTGAAGTTTATGCACTTAATTCGTTCTGTTTTGATTTTATAGACTTGAAGCAAGTCTAGATTAAGACGTATGCGTGCCGACTCACACACCCGACTCACACAGTCACATTGTCTAAAGGATTTTGCTCTGATACCAGGTTAATAGAACACAGAAATAAAAACTTAAATCCATTCTGAAATTTTACTTTGTGTTAGAAAAACCGTGTAAAGCCAGGAAGGTAAAACAAGTGACAATGTTTATTTCAGTCCAAACTGAATGTTATCAGCAGTGCAGTGTAATGGCATGTGCCGCCCGTGTGCCGTCGTCTGCGAGTGCACTGCAGGAGGTTCTTTTTCCTTTTTGTTACCTAAAATATCTCAAAATCAGACAGCGATCGGTAAAACCAAGAGCAACAATACGAAACGAAAGGAATGTCAGTTTTCAATATCAAGTCTATGGCGAAGCGAGCGTGAAAATCGCTCTCGAAAAGGTGTACGAGAAAAGTGGCCGTTTCACGTAGACACGACTGCAAAACGACAAGAGAACGAGTGTCATCATTAGAACATGATGAGAGCGCGCAGAAAGTGATGACGTATCCGTTCCCGTTCCGTTCCCGTATGAATTCTTAAACTCTCTAATGTCCGACCAGGAAACGAGTATAATTTTACTGCAAAAATTACTTAAAGAAGTAATGATAGATTGGACGAATAAATCCATCCTGTTCCGGGCATATTGATATTGTTATATCTATATTTGCAATGACTGTATTCTTCTGCTTGTCCATTTCTACCCTGAGTGAAATATAAAATGGAAAGTATTTGCATGTAAAAAACAAAATTCATTGAGATATAAAACGTGATTTTATTAGAAATATTTTCATATTGTAGTGAAAAAGGTTATTTTTTCCTTTTAAATAACTGTATTGCAATAATGTTGACCGCAGTATCAATGCAACAACAAGCATTATGATGTGCCAAAAGTGCATAGAACATTGAGAACAAACAGCTGAAAAGAGTTCTGAAAATAAATAATTTATTTGTTTAATGTATGTTTAAAACATAGAAATAGCTCTTCTTACCTGCAATATTATCGGATACCAATGTCTAGATTTATTGTCAAAATGTGTTTCTCAAAACATGTTTGGAGTACAATATACCCATTCAAAGCATATAGAAACCTTTTAATGATACTGAAGTATACAAATATTTTCTTGTTATGTTGTACTAAGGCAACAGCACTAAACTATATATATATATATATATATATATATATATATATTATATATATATATATATATATATATATATATATATATATTGATTTTTAACATATATAGTTATGATTTGAACGCCAACATTTTTTCGTAAAGATGTGTTGGAAAAATATCACCAATTACTATCATAATGTTCAGTTTATTTCGGTACAGGGCCTCGGCCCATCGTACTTCTTTGTTACGAAATATACACAAAAGGAGATGGTCAGTGACACAAGATACATAACGAAAACAATACATTACAACAACAAAATAGTCAAAAAAGAGTATTTCAGTGAATTGTGTTTATGTTAATGGAGCAACAATTAATTCTCGTCTAATGAAGCTTTTCTTAATAAATTGAAAACTGACAAATTCTATGGACACTCTGTGTTGAAAGCATTTCTACAAGTTTGTCTTCTGATGGATGTTCAATTACTATTCTGGGTAAGTATTTGATTCTGATATCATCATACAAAGAGCAAATAAATACAAAGTGAAATCATTTTCGATAACAGAAATACACTTAACATTTTTTACAATACATGCAAACTCTCTGTGGCAATGGAAATGTTAATGACGCCCCACTTCAATATTTAATTTGTGATTTGAACAGCGAAATTTAGCCAAAACGCTTTTATCGTAAGTATTATAAGACAACTTAAATATTTCTCAGGCTCAAGAAGTGACTCAAACTTACTGTAGAGATTTAATTTTGGTGACATTATTATTTCAATGCAATTCTTGCTGACAACAATCTTTTACTCGCTGTGAAAATAAATACAAGAAATGCTGTGTATTTCCAACTTGTTGGTCCTACCAAACAACTCCAAAACATATCTAAAGAGGAGATTTTTACATGTGTAGCCCAATAGTTCTACCTGCATCACCTAAACGTTTAAGCATATTGTAACAAGCTTTAGGGTATCTAGTCTCGTTCATTTCAAGCAATTTTAACCAAAAAATGATACAACGTTTAAAATAAAAACAGCATAATGGTAACCTCCCACACTCCCCTAGAACAGCTTGATTATTTGCATTGCTATTAACCCCTAATAAAAATTTACAAAACTTTAATTGAACACGCTCAATACATTCTGAAAATTCAAAACCCCACACTTCGCTCCCGTAACAAACAGCCGGTACAATTATTGCATCAAATAGTTTGAAAGCGCTAGCAATAGACATTCCCCCGAGTTTACAAATCACGGATTGAATTGAGTAGACACTTTTTACACCTTTTGCAGCAAGATTTCTTTTTGCAGGGGACCAGGATAACCTGGAGGAAAAAATCAATCCCAAGTAATTGTAATGTTTCACAGTTTCAACTTTTTCACCATGAAACTCCACTTCTCATAGGCTCTCAAGTACCCCCATTACGAAAAACAACAATTTTTGATTTGGACAAGTTTACTTCCATGGCCCAGTGCTCACAAAATTTCTCCAGTTGGTTTAATTTGCGCTGTAGTCGAATCCGCGACTCAGCTGCATCAGAAACATCATCTGCGTACATGAGAATAGCTAGTGATGGAAAATCCTTATTTATGTAAATGCCACCTGTAGATTCATTATTCATATAGTTTGCCAACTCATTTATAAAAAGTGAAAATAAAAAGGACTGAGCATACAACCTTGTCTTGTACCAACCTCATAGTTAAAATATTCAGTAAGGCCTTGCTGACATCTTATTACAAGATTTGCCCTGCGAGTACATGGAACGCAATACAGTCAACACTTTTCCGTGAATCCCATACGAAATCAACCTGTGCCACAACATGTCGTGATTGACTCTGTCAAACGCTTTTGAGAAGTCGCCAAAAACTACATAAAAACGGCCTCCTCTGATAGAAATATACTTTTGTACAAAAGCTTGCAAACAGAAAATTTGGTCGATTGTGGAGTAACCTTTCCTGAACCCTGCTTCAGTAATAATATTGTTTTCAGATACCAATTAACAAGTCGAGTGTTTAAAATTTTTGTGAAAAATTTGCTGCATACAGATAACAAGGAGATGCCTCTGTAGTTGTTTACATCTGTTGTAGACCCTTTCTTATGCAAAGGACAAATAATCCCCTTACACCATTCTTCGGGGTAAACACCACAGTCAAGTACAATATTGAAAAGTTGACAAAGCAATGGAACTAAAATGTTTACAGAGTGTTTAAATATTTCTGCAACAAAACCATCTGGACCGGGTGCTTTGTTATTTGGAAAATTTTTGATGGCTTCTAATACTTCGACCTCTGAAATTACTCTATTTACAGCAGGTGGAGAATTTTCAACACATAATGAACATTCCTGATCGTGGTTATGTAAATCACTCTGAATGGATTCATTGAAATCGTGATCAATTTGAATATTTCCTTCAACATGCAACAATTGTTTAAAATAATCAAACCATTTAGAGGGTGGTATATCTGACTGAGTCCCACAAGAATAGCCACGCAACTTCTTTACAGTACGCCAGAAACCCTGGGAATTTTTGCACTGCTCAACGAAAGTAACACTGCATGAAAACCCAATAATACATACTGTATTTGCATGGATTATTGCCTGTATTTTAGCTGAAGAGTGCATATACAGATGAATACAGTCAATAATCCATTGCTTGTATTCAGCAAGCCTGTATTCATGTGGATTCATGTGAATTCACGTGTATTATTCTATAATACAGGTAACTAATTAGTGTGAATTTATCTGTATTATTGCGTTTTCATGCAGTGTCAATCCTTTTGCTTATTCTGGTACAACTTTAGTTTGGTTTTGCACAGGTTTTAAACTAATTTCTAGCCAATTTGTAATCGGCAAGATCTTCATCCTTGTTTGAATTACGAAATTTCTGCAAAAAGGAAAATTTACGCTCCCTAAGGACTTTACAATCCTCATCCCACCAGGGTTCGACTTTATTTCTTGTTGATCTCGAGTTGCTACCACCAACTTTTGATTTGAGATCTCTACATGCCTCAGACATAATAACATCAAATAAATAAAGAGCACTATTTACATTTTTACTTTCGATTTCAGTTGCAAATTCTCCCAGAAGGTGCAGTGTCTTATCACTCTGCAAATGTGTTATAACTGAGTCAGCCATGTCAGGTTTCCATGAATATCTATGATCTAAAATCTTGGTCACATCTATAATAAGGTGAAACACTATTGTTCCTGCTAGTGTCCAGATCTATGCCAGTATTTACAGAAAAAGATAACTCACAGTGAACGGGAAAATGGTCTGATAAATCTACAGTATCAACAACAAAATTGTCAATGTAATCAAAGAGAGATGTTGACGCTATTATATAATCAACAGTACTTGCTCCTTGGTTGGCTGTACACGTAAATTCTCCGTCTTTGTCACCAACAAAACGACCATTTAATATGTGTATGTCTGATTTCCAGCAACATTCTATAAGACTTTTACCAAAATTATTTACATGTTCATCTTTTGCTTTTCTTTCTAAATCAAAATAATCTATTCCATGATCAAACAAGCCATGCACGTTATTATCAGGCTCATTACTTATATAATCCTGTAAATTTCCCGTACGAGCATTAAAATCCCCTGCTAATATTAAATCATGACTATTACATTTATCAAACATTTCCTCTAAACCATTTCTAGGCGTGTCATTCCATCCGGTTCCCCATCGTTATAAATTGGTGAGCCTTCCGGCGAAACATACACAAATCCAATGATGATATCATTCATAAGATTGTAGGCTTCTTTACAGAGCACAAGAAAGACTGTATCGTCAATACTTTTAACTCTTTTTACATATGGTAGAAGATGAGATTTGATGAATACGCTCACACCACCTGAAAATTTACCAATATTTGAACGCCTTTGTCGACATGTCGAAAAAGCGGTATAACCCAGCAGAAACGAATCAAACTCAGTGACAGTTTTGGCAAAAGTTTCACAAATACCGACTATATCATAATTAGACAAAAAATTAAGGATTCGATAGTCGTTAGTATATTTCTTTAGTCCGTTTGCGTTCCATGAGACCAGCGACAGTTTTGCTTTCTCCGTCGTTTTAATTACTTCGTGTCTTCGTGTAGTTTGGGCCTTGCCCATCCTCTATAACTTGACAATGTTCTGAGTTACCTCATCGAATTTGAACCTTTCTCCCTCTACAAGTAACGTGTCATATATCAATGTAGCCCTCTTCCCATCTTCAATTAGTCTAGTCGGAAGGTAGGGTTCCCATGCACCCCATGGTTGTATTTTTCTAACCTATATTTTTGTAATCCTTAGGGTCTATATTTAATGAATTTTGATGTTCCCAAAATCAAATCGTGTCCCATGGGGTTCATTTGGCGCCATCTTTGCCGCCATCATGGCCGCCATCTTGGATTTCAACAATGGGGTAGGGTCACGTATCTACCGCTCGACGGAAACAGAAATAATAAAATACTATAAACGTTACATATTTAGAAAGCCAAGATCATGGCCTTTTCATTGATATATAACTTAATACGGATTAATTAATATTCGAACGTCGATTAGACTTTATATCGGCCATTGGCCGTAAATCGTAAAATTTGCTAAATTTCACACCCAGTAATTAAGTTCCCGTTCCTCCAAACAATTTTTCACAAGGTATTTATATATTTTTTGGGAGAACTCAGTGCAATAAACAAGAAAAACAACATTAAAAGTATGTGTCTTGAGATTAGTGGGTGCATGAGCTTGTTTTCTTATCACACGGTATGCCACATATCCGTGTGTAACATAAGGGGTAGGGGTAATGTTTCCTTTCTGTTTCAATCATGAATCATAAAACCATAAAAATGTTACATCTTTTTAAAGTCCTGCATCAGACCTTTCTAAAAATATATAGATTTATGAGGAAAAGTTGCATATTTAAAAGTTACAAAGCTTAAACCTTTCGGTTTGTGTCGATTTTAAGTGATTTTTTAAGAACGAAATTACAACATATGGGGTAGGGGTAATGTTTCCCTTTCTGCCTCGAGCCATGAATTATGAAACCATATAAATGTTACTCTGTTTAAAAGCGCTGAAATTGGCCTTTCCAAACATGTATAGTTTTATTGGGAAAAGTCCATATTTGAAAGTTACAAAGCTTAAACCTTTCAGTTTGTGTCAATTTTAAGTCATTTTTAAGAACGAAATTACAACATATGGGGTAGGGGTAATGTTTCCCTTTCTGCCTCGAACCATGAATTATGAAACCATATAAATGTTACACTGTTTGAAAGCTCTGAAATTGGCCTTGCCAAACATGTATAGTTTTATTGGGAAAAGTCCATATTTTAAAGTTACAAAGCTTATGCCTTTCAGTTTGTGTCAATTTTAAGTGATTTTTTAAACAAAATTATAATATAAGGGGTAGGGGTAATGTTTCCCGTTCTGCCTTGAACCATGAATTATGAAACCATATAAATGTTATACTGTTTGAAAGCTCTGAAAATGGCCTTTCCAAACATGTATAGTTTCATTGGGGAAAGTTGCATATTTGAAAGTTACAAAGCTTAAGCCGTTCAGTTTGTGTCAATTTTAAGTGATTTTTTGAACAATATGCACAAAACAGTTAGTCCGTTGGCCAGGTATCGAAATCATCCCCTCTAAGGCATTTTACCCACTATGATTTTCTGTTAGCTAGTATTCTCAGCTGTCATAATCTGCTTATTTTCCATTTAACTGATATTGTGTGAGAGTGTAAAGACTTGTTTGTGAAGGGCTGTCACGCCCTCAGTAGTAAAATAGGAATGGGTTAGGGGTAACATATTTACCGCTAGTCGGAAACAAAAACAAAAAAGTACCATAAACAATACATTCTTAGAAAGCCCAGATAATCCCCTTACCATTGATATACAACTAAATGGGGATAAATCGATATTCAAACATCGATTAGATTTTATATCGGACATGAAATGTAAATTGTAAAATTTGCTTAATTTCAAACCCAATAATTAAGTTCATGTTCCTCCAAACAATTTTTACAAGGTATTTATATATCATTTGAAAGAACTTAATGCAAAAGAGAAGTAAAAAACATTAAAAGAGTGTGTATCTTCTTGAGACTTATGGGGTGCGTCGATTGTTTACCTAATATATGGTATGCCGTACATCCCTCTATAACATACATTTAAGGGATAGGGGTATAGGTAATGTTTCCTCTCCTACCAAACGCAGCGAATAAGGAAGCCACATAAATATCATATCTCTGAAACACTTACGCAGTTGTTTTTCCAACAAGATATGGCTTGATGGGGTAAACTCAAAAATTATGCAGTGACAATGCCTAAACTCAAAAGTTTGTGTACTTTACTGACATTTACTTGTTAAAAGGAACATAGAAAAATACTCTATAGGCATTAAATAGCACTAAAAAGCTAAAATGGTGGTTAATAAAAGACGTTTTACTCATTTCAATAACTCAAATTAGGGAAAGAAAGTTAACAGCTATAATATGTCAAAAATTTATATTCCAAACCCACAAACACTAAATTGGATGTCATAGTCGTCATGCAAAGTTGATATGACAGCAGCAACAATCAATCCCTTTTCTTTAATTGTATCGCGACAGATATATAAGCAATAAAGCACCACTTTGAAAGGATACCACACGGTTTCGACCGGTAAACAACATATACGCACGAACTTCAGTCGTGTGTATAAGGAGTGAAATGGTCAAAACCGAGCTCGAGTGGTGTACCCAACTTATAGGGGTTGTTTATCGCTATATTATATCAGTATATTGAAACTTGTGATGAAAATACAAACAATGTGAAAGAAACCCACTTTGGAGATAGGAATGGCCAACTTTACAGTATATAGTAAATACATGCACAGTCACGTGACCGTCTGGGCAAATCAGAGCTCACTATTAATAGTGTTACTTTTAATACCACACGGGAACACGAGAGAATCTTTTATCGCTGAAAACCAATCACCATTAATCCACAATATAGCTTCTCCATAATAAGATAAGATGGATCGACAACACTTTACCTTCCTTACCAGAAAACAAGAGATCATAACCAATTTTTCGAAATTATTTTACAACGCAGAACACTATATACTCCCAATGAGGATTACATTTTCGACTGGGTACTAAAATTCAATTTCAAAATAATTCTGGAACTAAAACCCGAAAAGCCAAATGTCACAGAACGCATTCAAATTACGCAACTAAATAGTAAACAGAAGGCGAACAAACACTCTCTACACCAAGCAATAAGAAGGCGAGACAAACCTAAGAAAATGACTAAAAAGGCTTATATTCCCATTGACACCTCAATGTTTAAAATGCCTTGTGAGTGAATCTATCATTAGTTTCTTATCATGGATGACATTTAACCAATGTTAGACCCTGACGTCTTTGAAGCAAAGACCCTACAAACGGACGTTTTAGGGTCAATGCTTGAAGATACCATTCCCACCAGCATGATCGAATCAGAGAGACTAGATTGATCTAACTTTCGAGCTAGATCAGCCACCAGCAGCTGAGAAAAAATAAGTCAACATAATCATCAGAGTCAAGCGAGCTAGACAACGGCTTCACACATTATACTCCACAGAGAGGACATTCTTACACAATTCACAAAAAGCGTTCAAAAGCTTCGTTAAAGGCATTGTTCGCGATCCCAGGGACGGGCATGGCTGGCTGCGTGGCAATCCGAGATAAGTCTTTCTATAGTGTCAACCATTCTCTTCGATTACTGTAATCTACTCCAATAAATTCCCATTTAACTCATTTGTATGATTACAGGGAAGCCTAAGCCTATCTCTTACAATCTAAGATTTGAGATATTTGACAACAATATATATGCAATTTTCATATTTTTCATAGGCCTAAATAACACACAGAAGAAAGTCATACTCAATGTTTTGTCCAATTGAAAGTCAAATTTTCACCGAAACAAGTAGAGGTGGCCATCTGTAAGCCAAACGAGAATTAATATTAGCAAAGATGGATATTAATTAAGCCTTTCCCATTTCCGATCCCAGTTACTCATACAACGGGGTATAAGCGAAAGCCAAGAGTATCGAATGTGTTGAAACCTAAGTGGCCCCTATTCAGTACCACGTAGCCTACAGGTACACCTTAAAGAATACTTACCAGGCCAAAATACCGAGTGTTGAATTCCTTCAAAAGTGGCAACACCTGGAAAGACACTGCGGCAACCAATTTATCACCCTGATCTCTAACTATTTACCTCTACACCCAATAAAGCACCGGGACTCAAGACAGTTGTACATCACAAACTTAAGAGAGCGATCGAAGACACTCGCTACACAGAACGCAGGATGGAAGGCTGCAAAGACGATTCTTCAAATAGGAAAAAAAAGAAGCTAAAAACAACACAAACATTCACAGCAACGACGACAGGTCGGGTTTTCTTCCTATACTACGGTACAAAACCAAACCAAAGGGTCTTTCAAAGGCCACCGCACTTCCCTTAAAGCCCGGCTCGAAATGGACTGGGATCATGATTAGTGCCAAGTTTGGTTGGGCGTTTTGGGGCATGGCTCTGCATAATGAGTCTGTTGGTAACGGTTGCGATCGTTCGCATTATCTGCGGATCTGTTTGCTCTCAGATCACGCTCAGGCTCGGACTAATATAGATACGTACAGCCTTCGTTTCAAGGTTCGTTTCAGTCATGCCATGGCAAATACTCGAAATAAAAAGAAAGGAAAACTATCAACTTAATCAAACAAGAGTTTGCTTGAATGAATTTACCGAAGTTTCAGGCCATATCAACGTTTGTTATGTGAATGATTCAGCTGCTGACCGCCATGTACATACGGAATATTGGCGCCATCTAAAGTCGAATAATTATCAAAAAAGTAAAAAGCTTATATCTGGGCTTTCTAAGAATGTATTGTTTATGGTACTTTTTTGTTTTTGTTTCCGACTAGCGGTAAATATGTTACCCCTAACCCATTCCTATTTTACTACCGAGGGCGTGACAGCCCTTCACAAACAAGTCTTTACACTCTCACACAATATCAGTTAAATGGAAAATAAGCAGATTATGACAGCTGAGAATACTAGCTAACAGAAAATCATAGTGGGTAAAATGCCTTAGAGGGGATGATTTCGATACCTGGCCAACGGACTAACTGTTTTGTGCATATTGTTCAAAAAATCACTTAAAATTGACACAAACTGAAAGGCTTAAGCTTTGTAACTTTCAAATATGCAACTTTTCCCAATAAAACTATACATGTTTGGAAAGGTCCATTTCAGAGCTTTCAAACAGTATAACATTTATATGGTTTCATAATTCATGGTTCAAGGCAGAACGGGAAACATTACCCCTACCCCTTATATTAAAATTTTGTTTAAAAAAATGACTTAAAATGACACAAACTGAAAAGTTTAAGCTTTGTAACTTTAAAATATGGACTTTTCCCAATAAAACTATACATGTTTGGAAAGGCCATTTTCAGAGCTTTCAAACAGTATAACATTTATATGGTTTCATAATTCATGGTTCAAGGCAGAACGGGAAACATTACCCCTACCCCTTATATTATAATTTTGTTTAAAAATCACTTAAAATTGACACAAACTGAAAGGCATAAGCTTTGTAACTTTAAAATATGGACTTTTCCCAATAAAACTATACATGTTTGGAAAGGCCATTTTCAGAGCTTTCAAACAGTATAACATTTATATGGTTTCATAATTCATGGTTCAAGGCAGAACGGGAAACATTACCCCTACCCCTTATATTAAAATTTTGTTTAAAAAAATGACTTAAAATTGACACAAACTGAAAGGTTTAAGCTTTGTAACTTTCAAATATGGACTTTTCCCAATAAAACTATACATGTTTGGAAAGGCCCATTTCAGAGCTTTCAAACAGTATAACATTTATATGGTTTCATAATTCATGGTTCAAGGCAGAACGGGAAACATTACCCCTACCCCTATATTATAATTTTGTTTAAAAAATCACTTAAAATTGACACAAACTGAAAGGCATAAGCTTTGTAACTTTAAAATATGGACTTTTCCCAATAAAACTATACATGTTTAGAAAGGCCCATTTCAGAGCTTTCAAACAGTATAACATTTATATGGTTTCGTAATTCATGGCTCGAGGCAGAAAGGGAAACATTACCCCTACCCCATATGTTGTAATTTCGTTCTTAAAAAATCACTTAAAATCGACACAAACCGAAAGGTTTAAGCTTTGTAACTTTTAAATATGCAACTTTTCCCCATAAATCTATATATTTTTAGAAAGGTCTGATGCAGGACTTTCAAAATATGTAACATTTTTATGGTTTCATCATTCATGATTCGAAACAGAAAGGGAAACATTACCCCTACCCCTTATGGGTGGCATACCGCGTAATAAGAAAACAAGCTCATGCACCCACTAAATCTCAAGACACATACTTTTAATATTGTTTTTCTTGTTTTTGCACTGAGTTCTTCCAAAAAATACATAAATACCTTATGAAAAATTGTTTGGAGGAACGGGAACTTAATTGTCGGTGTGAAATTTCGCAAATTTTACGATTTACGGCTAATGACCGATATAAAGTCTAATCGACGTTTGAATATTAATTAATCCCTATTATGTTATATATCAATGAAAAGGCCATGATCTTGGCTTTCTAAAAATGTAACGTTTATAGTATTTTATTGTTTCTGTTTCCGTCGAGCGGTAGATACGTGACCCCCTACCCCATCGTTGAAATCCAAGATGGCGGCCAAGATGGCGGCAAAGATGGCGCCAAATGAACCCCATGGGACACGATTTGATTGGGGAACATCAAAATTCATTAAATATAGACCCTAAGGATTACAAAAATGTAAGTTAAAAAATACATCCATGGGGTGCATGGGAACCCTACCTTCCGACCCGACTAAATGGCTTTCTGTAGATACGGAGTTAAATTTCGTCGTTTCGCACGGACTAAGGGAGAAAAATCCTCTTTAACTTTGTAACTTGTGCCTTTTAGAAGTGCTCGACCTTTCTGTAAAATTGCTGAGCGAACTTTGTATGAAATAAATTTTACGATAATTCTTCGAGGGTGATTACCAGCACGGCCAGGGAGACGATGGGCTCTTTCTATACCGATGATAGAGTCGTCAGACGCATTTTCTATATTTATTTCATCCTCTAGTTTACGCACTTTTTGTTCACTTTCCTCCCAAGTCTCTCGACGGTCTTCATTTTCGGGAATACCTTCAAATATCAAGTTGTTTCTTCCACTGTGCCCCCTCAGTCTATCACATCCCAATTCCAAGCGGTCAATTCTCTGTCTAAGCACTTTGTTTTCTTCTAGTAATTTCTGATAATTTTCTCTTAATGTCGATACAGACTCGCTAATATTTCCCATTTCTGTTCTTACGTCATTTAAGTCAGCTTTCATATCACGTCGTAGGCTCTTCATTTCCCTTTGAATATCCACCAGTATGTCCATGATTTGAGTATTTTCAGAGTCAACACTTGACGTTTTACTTGCCATTGGTGGTATGAGAGAACCAGTGGTGGAGATAGTGGCTTGCTTTCTTGTCAAAGGGCCGGGATTCAACTCCACGTCACCACTCAATTGTAGTAAACGGAAAACTTCAGGTGTAGTTACAGCTTCACATACGGCAGTTGTAACATAATTTAACTGTTCCAGTTCATCTACAGCGACTTGTTTTTGTGAACAGAGTACAAATGTTTCAATGCCAACTTGCATGTCAATTCTGCCAGAATTTTCCAGCCACGTTTGCAAGCATTGAAGAGTGGTGACTGGACCATGCGCAGCAAGCAGTACATAGCTGACAACAATGAAGCTGCATACTTGCCCGTTGTATAATTCGTTGACTGGGGTCCACGTAGCGTTGGGCGAGTAGCGATCAAGTGACACAGAACGCCAACTTTTCGGGTGGCAAAAACCTCCAACTACTGCTCTCCACGCTTCAATACTGATGCCCATTATTTCAGTTCCGTTTATGAAGCTTTTACACTTAATTTAACACAAAAAGTCACAGTGATAACTGAAAATTTTGCAACATTTCAGGAGACGACGTGCACGAACTTCTTCTCTGCATACAGTCACGTGACTACCTTCCCCAATTACTATCAATCCTAACGTAAAGAAAGATCCACATGAAGTACACTATTGAAGTTGTTGAAACGTAATTCAGTAGCCGAAACAATTTTTCAGAGTAAGCTGTAATGAAAGTTATGGCATGATTCATGATCCGTACAATTCATGGCAATATAGTGTCGTTCATTTCGTAATAATCTTGTAATTCTACAAATTAATCATCCTCTTCTTAACTAGCATTGTCATGAATAAAAGGATTGCCACATTTATCGCTGCCTTGGCAGGAAACAAATGTCTGTGCAGGGGAATTTAATTTGACAGAAGATACAATTGGTGACATGTGATAAGGGAAAGCAACTCCACACGTCGTTCATATCTTATAGTGGTTTGAAGTTTCTTGTATGATATTTTGTGTATTGTAAGTGTATGTTTACTGTTTTATGTAAAAAGTTGATCTACCATGGCAAGACGTAACCCTAATTTACGTATCCTGCCCTGAACCCGCACTGGAGTGGAAAGTCTACTGTGACACTGCGATCCTTTGATGCTACCTTTCGAGAAGATCGTTGCCTTCATCGGTCGCTTAAAATTAATTGTCGGTTGGTGGAACTTGCGCACTAATTGACCACGTTGCTCCACTGAAGTTAAGTTTGTTCAAGTAAGGAAGCTAGAATGTGTTCGGTCTGGTTGTGTTTATGTATGCTCATGTGAATCGGAGATTGAGCTGTTGTAGGTTTTGCGAAGTTTGGCATAGGTGTAACGCTTATATTTCTGTTTCTAATGTATGTGATTAGCTTACTTTCAAAAATAACGTTAAGGGGTTGGGGAATTCGGTGTTGAATCGAACGTTTTAGGGATAGTAGAGGAGCACTTGAAAGTTTGATCTGCCTATAGGGAACCTGGAAACTGTTTGGTTCAATTTCAATTTTTGCGATTCCAAGGTTTCGAAGGTAATTCAATGAAAATCGAATAACAATTCAATATCATCCGATTGTTCGAAAGTTAGTGATAATCAAACAACATCTAGAATTACTTTTACTTTTTATTTTTACTTCATTACTTTTATCTCGAAAAAATCATGTATTTTGTATCGTATTGTTTTTGCACAATTGTTCTAATGTATCGTAACGTTTCGCCTGTAACAAACCTTGAATGTTGCTGTTTGATTTCATGAACTTGAATCTGGTGTTTATCTGTTATTGGTCTGTGTGTGTTCTTAATTCGAGAATGTTAATTATTTGCATCGATGACCTTCACAGATTATGACGTCTACAGATGTGATTTTTTGAGTAGAGCTTTCGAAATTTCAGAGAAGAATGCATTTTATATCTGATATTAATTTATTAAGATCGTTTTGAAATTATACATCGTCTGTGAATCTTAGTAAGAGCGATATTTGTTCTGTTTATTGCTGAATTATTCTTCTTTTACCTCGTGAAATGTAATGTCGGGAATTTTTAGCGAAGCGTGACATTCCATATTGCACCCAAATATTTAACGGTAAAATTCATTGTTAAACTGAAACGCTTTGTTTTTCAAGTATATTTTCAGCATAGTTTTTTATGGTAATGATCTTTCCTGATTTAATACTCTGCCGACTGATATAATTGTTTCATTGTGCTGTATACTTGTACATTGACATACTGTCTGTGTGTCAAAGTATAGTAGTACACACTGTTTTGTGTTACCAATGTCGCATTGGCCGGAATTTTATTTGCTTTTTTATGGTAAAGTCTGTTGTAGCTTTGATGAATATTGGTTACTTTTTCACGATTTGTTTGAAAAAAATAGTCAATGAATTATGATATGTGAACGATTGAACTGTGATTTTATTTCCTGCTGGGCGTCATTCTGTGTATATTTGGCACAAGGTACCAACGTGAAAGTGGTGCTAGTATTTTACTGTTAACTGGAATAATCGCCATCCCTAATCAACACTCTATATAAAACAGGCAAACATACTATACACTGACAACATACACAATGTCATACACAAAACGCAAACGAAGATATAAACGATGTGTTGAGTTGCTTTTCCTTTATAGCATACCAATAAATACGATAAAATGAAATAGGGTGCCTTCGTCTACATGTGATAGATTCTTTACATGTTCCATATAACTGAACTGAATCGAACGATGTAACACAGACGTGGTAACAAGCGATTATCCACAAAACAAGATTTCTAGAGAAATTCAAACTAAAATGACACTAATAATGCAAAAGGGCTATTCAACACATAGCTAATTATAACACAATTGAAACTAATTTTGAGTTGGATGGTGAAGTAATGCTGGTTTAATCTGCAAATGTAAGCTCGTCTGCTTCTCTTTTACTTGTTTTTATGAGTAATTTGTAATATTGTAACACTCACCTACAGGGCACCTAATACGTTTGAAATGTGAAAAATATGAATATTCAATTAGCCCGAATTAGTCCCAACTGTGTTTTATTTGTTCTTGTTGTTCAGTTATATGGGAATAAGACAGGAAAAGGTTCCAGTAGGCGTATCCTAAACAAACAAAAATCAATTGCAAAACATAGTTCAGATATTCATGCCCAATCATATTGGCATTATTCGTATGTGCTGCAAAATTTTATGAATATTAACATTAAGTCAGGATATTTGCGATTTAAATGAAAATATCCAATAAGAATATTATAAATACGTGTTTGGACTTCAGAGTTCTATTCTACATGCCGATACCTTTCGTTGCATATATCATTGATATAGCATGTGTAGAGTACTTAACAATTGATTTTTATCATTTTATGTCGGACTCACGCAAATTAGATGCTCGTGAGCATTGTGCAAATTAAAGAATCACGGCTGTATTTGTCAGCAGCATATCGTCAATATCAGTGAAGCAGAGGTAATACTCTTTCAAATGATTTATGGTGTGGCTGTATGATGCGGCTGTATGTGTTTAAATTATTAAACATCGTTATTCAAAAGACGAAAATATATATTTTTCGATATAATTATGAACAATTTCAATGAACTCACTTAAATCTCTCTATGCATATCTTTTTTTGTATTCAACATGCAATTGCCTTTCATTTGATATATCGCTCGATAGTTTCAAGTATGTTTACCGTAGTTAATAAATTCTTAATTACATATCGCATTTCTGTAAATTGCAAACCCGTGTTAATTATGCAAATCAGGGGCCACGGCCGAACTTGAGAACCAGCATTGTCAATTTTCTTTAAGTACAGATAATAACCTTTCACATGACGAATGATTTTGGTGTATGATGTGGCTGTATATGTTAACATTTTTTAAATATTGCTATTCAAAAGGGGAAAATATTTTTTTCAATATAAATATGAAAAAAATTCAGTGCAATCAATTTTAATGTCTTGTATATCTATCTATCTCTTTGGATATCCATATTGTATTCTATATTCAAATACCTTTCAAGTGATATATCACTCGATTGTTTAAAATTATGTTCAGAGTAGTTGACAGTAAAAGTCTAATTTTATATCACATTTATTCAATTTGGTTACCCGTGTTAATTATGCAAATTAGGGACAATGGTCGACAGCTCCAAATTGTCCATTTACATAAGATAGAGACAATAAGCTTTCAAATGACGTATGATGTGGCTGTATGATGTGGCTGCATATGATAAAATTTTTAAAAAATTGTTACTCAAAAAGAGAAAATGTTTGTTTTTCAATATAAACATGAAAATATTTCAGTGAAATCATTATATATAACCCCCCCCCCCCCGTATTCCGAACGAGTGTGGCTGCGTCGCGGACGAGTGATTCCCCATGTAGCGGCCGTATCCCTCCGAGCCGTAGGCATGGGGGATACGGCCGCTACACGGGGAATCACATGCATAGACCCAGTTTTCCGTGAATAAACCTTCCAGGAATGATAATTACTGGGAAAAAACGAGAGGGAGTATTTTACAAGAATTCATACGCTTGTGTTATGCGGTCGTGGCTGGGTCACAGCTGACTTGACTGCGGTCAGCTCAACATGTCGGGGCTGCTCCTATGGATAATTAGCGTCTCTCGTAGGGCTTTTTCTGTGCGAATCAAGCGGAAATAGGAAAGACTATGGATTTTTAATGCAAGGTATTTATTTGGTACTTACTACAACATCAATTTTAGTGAAAATTCATTCATAAAATTATTGGACGTACAAGCGGGACGTCGCGACACTCAGCCGCGGCTGGCGAGAACGGTTTTTTTGTCTATATCGAACATCATTCAAATAATAATATTCTTCGCAAAGTTTGTATGAAATTTTCAAAATTAACAATTATTATGTTTTTACGAAATTGTAAATTGTATGTTTAATATTTTACGAATAAAATGAGCGTGTTTAAATATAATGAAGAACAGTGTTCGGCTCTGACTCAATCGGTAAGACAACATACAAGCAACGAGTCTATCTTAGCTCAGACGCGAGACGACGGAAGTTCAACAACAAGGTACAATACAGGAAACGTACGTAATGCACAATATGCATGGACAAAACAATAGCTTGCACCTTAAAATGCACTATTAACATTATGAACTCGTCGCTCTTGAAAAATATAATAGCGTTTCTTCTGATGAGTCTCAAGTCCGGAGTATCGTCATTGCTGTCAGAAATAATGTACGCTCTTTGCTTCATCGGCTCGCCCCGGGGGCTCGACTGGTTGACTGCCGCGGCAGCATTGATCGTGATGTTGAACTTGAAACCCGTCAATGTTGCTTCAGAAAACATTCTTACTGCTGTAGGGATGATTGGTACGTGTCTTGGGTTATCGGCTATGCTTATTATGTTGTTTGATGGACATCGAGAAGGGCAATTTTGACGAGGTAGACACACAAAAGGACGGTAACATACCGTTAAAATGTCAGCGGTGTACAAATCAAACGTTTCAATCGAAATCAACGACGAAGAAACACAAATTCATAAAATTCTAGTATCGACGAGATTTTGTGTTCTACACATATATTTTAATATTCCATATTTCCTTATGTTTCATTACCCTCCCACTTTTGTATATTAGGGATTTGAAAATAAGTTCTGAACTGAACAGCTGATTTTTTGTTTACGTTTTAAAAGTAGTCCGGGCCCCATATCCACCACATGTGGAATATGGATTCATCGTAGTCATATACCTATAGTGTGACGTCATACTATAGGGATAACTGGGTCTATGTATGTGATAAAAGATATTATCATATACCTATGCCTATATTGCTACATCCTAGTGACGTTCACCGTATATCAGCCGTGATATTTCATGGTAAACGTCGAGATATGCACGATGAACGTCATCAGTTTTAGAGTTTTCCTGAACTACATTAGCAGTTTGTTGGTAAACAACGTAAACAACAAAATGGCTGCCGCTTCCAGCCTGCGAAGCGATGTCGGCGACGTAAAAACTGGTTGCAAAATACGGAAATAACATGTTGAGTCTTGAAATGTTTTCCAATGGTATTTTTTGGGTCAAGTTCTGGCAAACATTCTGCCGTTCGCACGGCGCCGGCACTGCATGCACTGTGCACAGTCTCCATCGAACAGCGATGTCGCGCGCGCGACGACTGTTGACATGACAACTCTAATTTAAGGTAAACTAACAAAATGGCGTCCCTCTTCAAGCGAGCTCCGTGCCGTACGACGATCGAAATCAGGATAGATTTAAAGCTTAGCAGTTTTTGATCGGTTACAGTTGTAATAGCATATTGCACCTTAAAATGTTCCTTCTGTATGACGATTTTTGTATCCCGGTGTCTTTCTTCTTGGGTTTCATTGAGATATGGACGACTTGCAGCGATGTCGCGCGTGATGTTGACATCTTCGTCGTATACTTTATGAATGAAGCCTGTTCACATAAACATTCTGATATTTATGCGCAAGGCGTAATAAAGTAAAGCCTCGAAATTATAGGTTTTTCGTTATATTAGTAAAAATTCCCTAAAATTATTGGCATGGGTATATGATAAATCGGTTATTACAATATCGCCTGTTCCTTGTGTCGTATCAGCATTCATGTCATTTGTGCTGCGTCAGACACTCGACTTCGTCTCGTGTCTGACGCAGCGCAAATGACATTCATGCTGATACGATACAGGAACAGGCAATATTGGGTAATAAGGGAGCCGTCATTATTTATGGCCTGGGGGGTCGGAGGAATCTGAGGGGAGGGGGGGTTCACTCAAAAAATCGAAAGCTACAAGGGGGGTTGCTCAATAGTGGAGAACAAGAAAGGGGGGGGGCTACTCAATTTTGTTGACATGTATTGAAGCATTTAGTGGAGTTACGAATTAATACAACAATAATAGTAAAGATATGTATATTCATACCTGGTATTTGTGTACACACACACACACACACACACACACACACACATAATATATATATATATATATATATATATATATATATATATATATATATATATATATATATCATAATACAGGTGGTTTCAAGTAGAAACTAAAATCTCATTACACTATGTGTTTCACGTTATTGTGATCTTCAGACGAGAATGATCAGCTATTCGACGTGGCAAGCCTTATGTTAGAGGCTAGTACTGAGTACATTTTTCAGTATTTCCTGATTAAAGATTGATATACTTGCCTGATCATTAATGAGAAACGTCTACTTTCTATATTCTACATTGTATAGGTTACCGATAGGGGAAAATGTGTAAAGCAAGCTTATTCTGATGCTATAAAGTTTAAAACCAGTTGAATGCCTTGACAACAAACCCATCTTTTATTGCAGGAAAATAATCATAAATAATAAATGTGAAAAATGTATGTCTGTCGCTATTTTTTCGGTTTCAAAAAATATAGTTGAAATCAGTGAACTAAAATATAAGTTTTGGAATACTGTCTCAGATTTATTTTCCTTTGAGTTTTTTATACGAAAAAAATACTCCCCAAGTGCCACCAAATAATACCATTTTAATCTCTATTTTTCAAAAGCTCCAATGGCAGGAGGGGGGACACCCCCCTCCTGACCTCCCCCGCCACCGCTTATTGTGGTCTCTTGTGGTGCTTTCGCACCAAATCTTCCCCCTCTTGAAAAAAATCCTACAGAATAACTGCATGTCACCAGAGCACTGGATACAGACCTGTACATCAGCCCCTGCCACAGCAATTGGAACCTCCTTCCGACAAAGACCTATACCACAGGGTTTAATCAGGGTCTGTACAGGGCCTGTCGCAGCAGCAATCCATTTTACTGTATAGATATTTAACTTTCCCAATTTATTTTTTGGGGGAGGGGGGGTCACTCAAATTTTCTGTAGCAGAGAGGGGGGGTTACTCAAACACGTCATGGTTGGCATGGGGGGGGGTTACTCGAAATTTTGGAGTTTCGAAAGCAATTCCTCCGACCCCCCCAGGCCGTAAATAATGACGGCTCCCTAACCTCTAACTATCTTGTGCGTACCAGATACTTTCACGTGTGCACAAGATAGTATCTTGTGCGCACTAGATACTAACACGTACGCACCAGATAGTTATCGAATCTTTTATTGCCTTGCTAAGGTGCCCATATTTCTAATTATTTGCCATATAGGTTCTCTTTTATGTTTGTTGTGCATTTGAATATAAATTATGAAGAAAATATTGAACTTAATATATAGCCATATTATGGCTTGTTTCATTTTCATGATGAAAATACACCTCACCACTTTCGGTAATGTATTTTATTGATACAACTTTGTCTCATTATTACTTGTATGTTCGAGGGGACGAATAGTTACTGATGTGAGGCTTTGTTATATTTTTATGAGAAAAATAAACCATCCTACTCTGTTTACAAGATATAAATTATCATGAGTAACACTCCTCATGTATAAACTGCGGAAACAAATTAAAAAATTCCATCGTTTCCAATCATCATGAGTTAAAACCTACT
The DNA here is from genome assembly GCF_041260155.1 of Ptychodera flava. Lineage (NCBI taxonomy): Eukaryota > Metazoa > Hemichordata > Enteropneusta > Ptychoderidae > Ptychodera > Ptychodera flava. Next base: position 2,119,021 of record NW_027248279.1, on the reverse strand, counting down.
CAAACCTTTAATTTTGGATGTGCTACCTCAGCAGGTTGAGCTTAGCATCTTTGCACTTGATATCTCAATAGAGCAATGAAGTAAATTGTTCTTCATCTCGTGTGTATGAATAGTTTTCAAAGACATTATTCTTTTTGTCTACCAGACCGTACTGGACGGTGCGCGGAGATGTTAGTTTGTATGGAAACGTAGTATCTACAGTGTAATAATAAATCTTCCGTGTATGCTGATACAACAACTTCAAAGCTCTCGTTTCCATCAATGCTGCAGTAGACGACTGTAGTCTTTCTATGGAATATTGGTACGCGTGAAGTTCAAAGACGTTGCGTGACGATCATTTCACTTTTCAATCAAAATCATTACAGAAAAAAGGGTACTACATGTACATCCTTTCAAGAACAACAGCTTCTTCTTATCACGTATTACCCGAGCACAAACAACAAGTCTTCCCATCGATTCTAAAACCTGTTAAAATAGTTAAACGATGTTTCAAGCACTTTACTGTGATGCTTAATTTGTCTCATTATAAAGTGATAATATATGATAACTTCTTGTTGCGTTTCGAGTGTGTATAACAATAACAATAACAATAACAATAGTAATAGTTTCCACGGTAATGTAGGCCACGGGCCCTTTTTAAAGTACAGGAAAATAAATAAAGACAAACAAGGGCCTACACATAGAGTTTTTTGACAATAAAAAACCTTGTAAGTAGTACTAGAAAGGTATATTTACAGTTAATTTTATCTTTCTTTTAAAACTGTACAAATGTGGCTTGTTATTGTATGATGTTGCTGAGAAATCATCAGGTTTATAAATGTCCTGAGAGTTGGTATTTCATAATAATATGGTGAAAGAAAACGTTTACTCAAATCAGTGTTAACAGGACACACCAAACAGAAGTAAAACTTATTTTCAACTTGATGCATATCACATAAAAGGCAGAGTCTCTGTCTTCCCTTGTCATGTTATCAAATCGACCACTTACTATGCGGAGATAATGGTTTTAAAACTTTGAGTTAACAAAATGCCCTCTAAATATATCAATATTTACAACACACAAATTCTCGAAATGTCACCAACGAAAAGATTAAACAAACGAGGAGAAAATTCAGAGCCTTGCTGGACTCCAAATGTATAGTTAATACTATCTGGTGCGCACCAGATACTGTCTAGTGCAAACCAGATACTATCTCGTGCGCACCAGATAGTATCTGGTGCGCACGTGATAGTATCTGGTGCGCACGTGATAGTTTCTGGTGCGCACCAGATACTATCACGTGTGCACGAGATACTATCACGTGCGCACGAGATATAATCTTGTGCGCACGTGATAGTTTCTCGTGCGCACCAGATAGTATCTCGTGCGTACGAGATACTATCACGTGAGCACGAGATAGTCTCTTGTGCGCAAAAGATACTATCTCGTGCGCAGTGATGGTATCTCGTGCGCACGAGAAACTATCACGTTCGCACCAGATACTATCACGTGCGCACAAGTTACTATCTGCTTCGCACCAGATAGCACCAGATAGGATCTCAAGCACACCTGATAGTAAGACTTACGATAGTTTTAGTATATCTAGTGCCCCAGATAAGATATTTTCTCATAAGCTCAGGATATTTACATATGATTCGGTAATGTAGGCCACGGCCTTTTTTAACAATACAGGAAAATAAAAAGAGACAAACTTTGGGCTTACACATAGACTTGTTTGACAATAAATTAACATTGTAAGTATTGGACCATGGAAAGGTATATTTACAGTAAATGTTCTCCCTGTACAAAACTGTACAAAATATACCTTGATATATTCAATATTGTACGATTCTTTGGAAAATTCATCAGATTTATAAATTTCCTGAGAGTTGGTATTCAATAATATGGTGAAAGAAAACGTTTTCTCAAATCAGTGTAAATAGGACACACCAAACAGAAGTGAAACTGATTTTCAAATTGATGCATATCACATAACAGGCATAGTCTGTCTTCCCTCGGCATGATGGTTTAAAACTCTGAGTTTACAAAATGCCCTGCTAAATATATCAATATTTACAACATATGAATATTTCTCGACAACAACGTTATTTTTATACAGTCGATAAGTATACAGCCTGGAGACAGTATAAAGATTCATTTTCCATCGCTAGGAACCAATATCAGGGGATCTTTGTTTGAAAACACAAAGAAAAGTGACCTCATTACCTACGGTTTGCATGTCCAAAACAATACTGAACAGAAATGAAATAAAAGGTCTCTAACGTTTTCAGCCAGCAACAGTACCCCTCTTCTGCCAAATCCAATGGATATTATAATATTGTATAATATTATGTAGCATATAGCACTACGTAACTGATAATACGACGCAATTTCACCAATTGTAATGGCAACCGACCAAGTTCTCCCCAAATACCTGAGTTACATGTTCTTGTACTGAGGGGCGGGTATAAATAGCTAGGTGCCCCTGTTGGAGTTTGTCAATGCAAAGCGTTGCTTGGGTAGCGTCAAGCTCGATCGCTCCGTAAAAACCATGCCAAAATGGTCACAGGCGAAAAAACTTAGTATACCCAACTATGAATGTTTAGTGATTGAATGTATCAATAACATTTTATGATTTGAGCATAAATAAAGCTGAGTTTGATCGATGAAGGTATTTCGTTTTGCTAGCGTGGCAAGCGGCCATAACAAAGGTCTGCAAGCTGTCAATCCAAAAAGGACGCTACACAGGTTGGAATCGGTAAACGTTTGCGATGTCAACATTTTAGACACGGCACAGAATTGTAATTAGATGGAGCGACCGCAGTGCACACCCGCAAGCACAGGCTCTCTGTAGCTTGAGTTTGCTAAATAGATCGGTTTTCGACTCGCTCTATCGATACCGTAGTCGATATGTCTACGACTCCAACTTAAACACTCATTTAGGTTGCAGTGCGTGCATATCGATTACGGATCGATAGATCGAGGCGAAAAGCGATCTATTTAGCAGATTACCCAGCTCGAGCGCCTGTGCATGTTAGTATGTCACTCAAGCCATAGGGAGTTCTTGCGTAGACGCCGTACCAAGACACGCCGCTATTTCCAATCGTTTCTCTCACATAACTGTTATGTAAAGTTCAGATTCAAAGTCTTTTAGATTTCGCTGTCGTGAAAAGTATTATTATTATCGTCTTACCGTTTTAAAAAGTTTTTTGAGGACATAAACGACATCATGTGATGCTCCATTGCCATGGAATCCGATGTCAAGGAAAAGCGGTGACTTTTTTCAAGTTGAATAGAATTTCCGTTTTGTTTGCATTAATCAATTAATCGAAATACTTTTGTTTACAATCTATTAAACTATTGACAGTGAACTGTCTCGATTCTCCCGTCCATGGTTTGATATTCACTGACTCATTCTTTCTCTTCTTTGTCGATCGATGAAAGTTATTTCATCTTCAATACTCTGTCCTAATTTGACAGACGTAATATCCAAACCTATATTGTCATTTATTTCTGACCACGGTACAAAAACTTGGTCCGTTCGCTAAAGCACATATCTGACGAGATGTTTCACGAACAGTGAATAAATATATTGGATGAACAGCCGTACTCTATGCATTACCATTAGGAGATATTCATGTTGCAGTCTCTCCGAAAAAAACGGGGATGTTTAGGCTATAACGAAGGCGATGACTCAGTTGTAAAAAAAAAAAAAACAAACAAAAAAACTTTTCGGGCATCATATTTTTATCGAAGCGTACACTTGTGGGTTTGATGTGCGACCGTACGCAGATCGCCCATATTCTCCTTAAAACAAGTCAAAACAATTCTGCGACAATGAAATGTCTCTTCGTGAACGTCCTTGAACCCATTGTTTTTGGCCATTGTTTTTTATGTGTTCCGTGGTTGATGATTGGTAGAATTCATGTATCAAAATTTGAAGACACAAGTGATTGAATCCTGTAAATGTTAGGCTATCGACGCGGTATGTAGGGACGGCAACAGTCCATGGACCATGGTAGTATCAAGGGTACGCAGTATATTGCATGCTTTCTGAGAATGAAAAGCGTGTTTCCATAGCTACCATGAGAAATCCGGATTTGACCAATGTTCCTGTCCTGTCGGAGGATAACTTTCGAGCTGCGTAGCTACTGTTGAGGTTCAGATATCCGAATCTTTCGTGTTCGAAAGGCTCACCGATTTACAGAAATACTAAACTTTTGTTGTTAGTTTACATGTACATAACCCAGCACACGGGGCAAAGCTAAATACTTACCAGGTTGGAAAATTTCTGCGAGTCGCTCTCATCCGCGGACGCGAGGAAAAAAATACGTCAGTATCATTGATCAGCCATGTTTATTGTTGTTTGTGAGACTAGTTTGAAAGTCACGGACTTTCTTAACGGTGAAATACATATTGTCATTCAATATTTTACTCACTATGTCATCTGTGCACTTAAATACGTCCTTTCGGGAGCACGCGTTTACAGACTTTCGATGGCGATAACTAGCTCCAGGCCATGACATGTGTTAGGAAGTTTACCCGGTGGAGTGTTCGTAAATCGAAATCGACATTAACATTTAGCGGTGATCGTGAAGCATCTAATGGCTTGACTTGGAAAAGAGAGAGAGAGAGAGAGAGAGAGAGAGAGAGAGAGAGAGAGAGAGAGAGAGGTGATTTATGCACTCGCGAACTGATCATTGTCTATAGAATGGATGGATGCAGTGTCGGTTTACACATTTGCACTGCACAGATATAAAAAATGTACAGATACTTTCCTGAATTTGACTTATTTTATTGAAGATACTCTTTAGATGCTTCATTCGCGTTTGCTAAAGTTCTATTATACTAATATACTTACAGAAAATAGTCTCTGTAGTCTTCTGTTCAAAGAAATATGTTCTTCAACACCACGTTTCTTATGATCGGTGATGTTACATTTTATTATTTCTGTATATAAGCTTATAGATTAATGTACCGCGGTGTTCATTATTCGGATTAATTCAACGATTTCAAACCGTAATTGTTTGGTGAGAGGGCTTTTAGTAGTTCTGTAGACCAAACGATCGGAAATAGCTGAGTATCTTGGCAATGGCACGACGTCTACGCTATCGTTTCGACTGTACAGTTGCAGCCCGCACCCGGGCCCCGGGTAGGCCTAATTCGGAATGTAATAATGCCGTCATTGCAGCGGCGTCGTGCTGTACCTTTGTCATTACTGTTGAAGTACAACCTGTTCTTGCTACAGGTACTGCGGGCCACTTCATGAAACGTTTCTCAGTGTACTTGTCTCGCCGTAATATACGTATAATCTGTTGTTTGCATGTCAACACATTGACCTGTTTACAACCTCCTGTGCACACTAATCGTGACCGTAATTTACAAAGACAAAAACATTCGATCCCGCCCGTGAATGTCAAAGGTGCACTTTTTTAATATAAAAGCCCTTATGAAACCCCACACTTCACATCAATACATGAGAATTAGTAATACTTTACAGTCAAATATTCTTAAAGTTATATTGATATCAAGATAATTTGTATATATGCAACTTTTATTGAATATTATACACTGATTTTTTACCCTCTATGGCCAAGTTTTCTTTGGCACTTGTCAAATTATCTGAGCAGGAAATATTAACCAAGGTGAAAGACCTTTTCCTCATTCAACCGGAAGTTAGATTGTCATATCATTTGCATGGCGATTTGACCTAGTTCAGCTGCGGAAGTCGCTTCAGCCAACGTCTTAGCTGTGGCGATCGTAGCTGTGAGTCCATTGCTGTGGTGTTTTCGGAGGGATTTCTGCCTTTTACGGGGTAGTTTTGACTTTTACGCGAGGTTAAAAACGTTAAACTCAAAGCCAGCCCGTAAAAGGCAGAAATCCCGCCCGAAAACACCACAGCTATGGACTCACAGCTATGGCGATCGATGAGAATACATTCCGAACGTAGTTGCTGTGGAAGCAGAGAGTGAAGCAACTGATTCAAGCTTCCGTAAATTTGGAGAGTAGCAAATTGAATCAGCATCAAACGATATACAGAAGCAAATCGAACACGAAGACTGATGATTACTGGGTGAATGGAGCAAAAAACGGAGTCTAGCTCCGTGCCAAAACTAACTGACGTAACATTCTTCTCTAAGGTTCATAATCAAAGAAATCGATCATGCAATTCTGGGATAAAAAACGTAGTTATCAGAAATAACAGCTTGAAATTTATCTCAAATGTACATCATCTACGAAAAAATCGGCTGTCATGATATGGACCATGACATAATGTGCGGAGTATAATGGCATAATATGCGGAGTGGGTAAATTGCAGCATGAAAAAAAACGATATTTCAAAGATCAAAATGAAGACAAAGTGGCTGTGAAATTCGTTGTAGTGATCAGTATAACTCTTCGAAATAAAAAAACCCATTCATTTTGACCATGCTGTGAGCGATGAAATCGCTCGTGTCAAACTCTAAAAAGAGAAACTGTTCGGCCGTTGAGATACGGTAGCCGGACTGGCATTATGGCAGATATTACTTGTCGACATCAGGATCAACACCACTTTGAAACAATCTGTATGCGATGCTAGTTTGTGTGATTTTTGTTTTAATTTCATCCATTTCCACAATTGATACATGGATGTCAAGAGACAGAATGCCTCTATTTCGAAAAAAACAACGTCAACAAAATCATGCATGAAAACGTCAAGCATCTACGTAAAAAAATCTACTTATGATATGGATCAAGTATTACGCAGAGTGGGTAAATTGCAGCATGAAAAATCCGATCTTTCAAAGATCAAAATAAAAACAATATTGTTGTGAAATTCGTTGTATTCATCAGTATAACTCTTCGAAATAATTCATTTTGACCATACTTTGAGCGATGAAATCACCTTTGAGTCAGCCGGACGTGCAGTGACAACTATGGCGGATATGACATAGGGATCGACACCAATTTGAAACATCGTGTATGCGAAACTCACTGTGATGTTTTTTGATTATAATTTCATCTGTTTTCTAAATTAATATACAGGTATCAAGAGACAGAATGCTTCTATTGCAGAGAGTCTTTGAGGTCACCGAAATATCACATGGAAGTAGTTAGAAATCACAGTATCACAGTACAGTCATATCATGCACTGTAAAAATAGTGGACGCCAGACGCGTCTTTACGCGTTCAAAATGTACATGTCGGTGTTAAAATTTGAACGGCTAGTGTTCATATTGTTAACACTAGTATTCATATTATTAACAATGATGTTCTAAACCTGAACACGATGTGTTAAGAACCATCTCTTTCAAGTGTTCAAAATCTCAGCATCAGAGAAATTTTGCAATACTATGAAACAATTAAGAATCTTTGTGTTTTTTTCTTTACAATGGCTATATTAAATTTACTACTGTCTCGCTCACCGGTAAACGTACACGGATTTTTATGTAACGAATTTCACACTAAGTGAAATTTTCAAGTCTACAATTGCTGAAAGCATGTTTTTCTAAAAAAGGAAGTATACAAAAGAATTTTACACGTTTATTAGGGGTTTAAATTTTGAAAATTTGAAAAGAAAATCAGAAAACCATCATGAACGTATTAATTTTAACATCAGCGTGCAAGAGGCGTTCTACTTCTAAACACTTGTTGTTCAAGTTTGATGCATTTTCTTATCCTATGATGCATCAAAACGGATGTTGCGACATTTTTCTTGTAAGCGCACCTTGAAGTCGTGATCGTGCGGAAACAAGACCTGAAAAGGTAAGTTTTCTCTCAAAATAGTAAATGGTATAAGATTTTGAAACATCTGTATTAATATTATATAGGGCTCAGCCTTTGGTGTCGCGCCAGGGGTTAAGATTGGCAATGTTATTTGTATTGATTCATGATAAACTGTAATTGTTACTTCATAAACGTTTATATGACAACTATGCCCAGTTTCCCTCTGATGAAAGCAGTTCACGTACTTACACGACGTCAAACCCTGCAGCAGGGCAGGTATAGATTTTCTGTAGCGTGTAAAAATTTTGGAAAAAAATTGGCAATTTTTACAATGATAACAGCCTATTGCGTTAAACAAGGGACGTAATAATTATCATTGCAATGGTAACCGCACTGCCCACCTTCCACTTGCAAGCTGAAAACTATAGCGTTCCGTCTAAAAACTTGCAATTTTTGAATCTAATTATTGACACAGGGCGCGCTCTTCTATAATTCAATCCCAGCATTCTTTGCGTATGCCCCCGTTCATTTGCACGACAGTTTTCTCCGTTTATCTATATCAACGATACTTTGTATCAGCGACAAGGTGTATAATAACATTTACTGGCTAATAAAAGAGGTATATTTTATAAAAGGCATGTTATATCATAGTAATTTGTTTCGTATTTGTTTATTTACGAGTACTCAAAAAAAACATGGCGGCGCCCATGAAAGAAGGGTACACTTCCGGTTACTCGCATAGTATATTATGAATAAGCGCATGCGTAGTCAGTAAGCTGCTGGCGCGACTATTATCCTTTGAAATTTATTGTATTTTACTTTGAAATAGCTTAACTACGTGAAGAAACCTTTTTTTCTTTCAGTGGCTGGTATACCCACAAATAGCTGTGAATACGCAGTGGTACTTTTGGCCATGGCCTTTCGATCGATTTCACTCGGGTCAAGGGTCATCGCAACACAACTGCTGTAGCGATAACCCTTGACCTGAGCACGATCGATACGCCTTGCATAGTACCGCTGCGTAATCACAGCTAACTCATGCCTTTTAGTAGACACAATCGCATATAAAACATCAATTCAACATCGTAGAGTATACAATGTGTTGTTTCAGCATATGGGAGTTTGGCTTTTTTATTTTAATCAGTTGATGATAAGAAGAAGCAAATATTTTGTAACAGTATTGAAAAGAGGCACTGTATATGAAAGTCTTCCCATTTCCTTGATCTAATCAGCCCTTGTCTTTCATTTAAATTTTCAACTCGCAATATAACGTTTTGTTGCATTATTTTCAGGATGTAAAAATTTGGATTTGACTGAAAATCGAAGAGTTGTTACAGAAGCTGGTGGTACAGATAATGAAGAAGATGAGTGTACAGATAGCTGTCTGGAAACAAGCTTGAGAACCTCAGTTCATCTCTAATGTAGATTTAAACTTCCAAGGGTCAGTAACTGAATTTTGATAAGTTTCTGTATTTTTGTTCTGAATTAATCTAAGCTTTGGTAGCATGCTATGATCAACTAAATGTTGCCGGAGAATAAGCTTTCAGAGACGTGTAGTCTCCCTTATCAGATGCAGGGGGGAATGAAAAATTAAAGCTGAAACCGACAGAAAATTCAGAATAACGATGTCCACTCTTAATTACTGAATTTTCTGAAATTTTCACTCTGAATTTTCTGTCACTTTCTGCTTTAATTTTTCATTCCCCCTTGCATCTGATGAAGGAGACTTCACGTCTTTGAAAGCTATACCCCTGTAACATTTAGTTGATCATAGCCTGCTACCAAACCTTAGATTATTTTGTATTGTAGCTCAACACGTCTCTTGTTCTTAGCAACTGGTTTATAGCTTTGCTGTTAGCTAAATAGGTGGAAGTGTAGCATTGTCCTCAAATTTGTACATCCAAAGGTTTTTCTTCAAAACAGCCTGTACGAATCCTTTAGTATTTGGATTATAGGTCCCCAGGGATTACTCTAATCAAATGTGTTCAAATTATGATGAAATATACAAATTTATTTTTTGATGCTAATTTTGCTATTTTTTGGCAAAAATCTTCTTCTCTTTTACTTTTTCAATATTTGGTTAACATGTCCCTGAGAATGACCTTAGTCAAATTTGTGCTAGTTGTGATGAAATATTCAATTTTTTATATTTCATGGCAATTTTTGTCGTTTTTGATCAAAAAGTCTTTAAATTAACTTCTTCAAAACTGCTTTTTTAACAGCTTTGATATTTAGGACATCGATCTCTACTGATAGCCTTTTTCAGATTGTTCAAATTATGCAGAAATTTACAACTTTGTATTTTAAGACATTTGGGATTACCAAAATGTGAAATATTGAAGTTATGATGAAATCTATATTTTTTTATTTTAAGGGTGATTTTTACCATTTTGGTAAAAAATTGTATAAAAATTTAAAGCAGGGTACACCAGAATTTGAAAGGTCTTTACGAATATGTTTTTAATTTCTGAGAAATAGATTTTTGAAATGTCACCGATTTATTTTAGGTTTTATTTAAAGATATTACAAACAAACAAACAAACATTTTTGTTTATGAAGGACTTTGTTGGACAAGGAAATAGGTTTTACCCTGCCAAGGACCCACTTTCCCCACTTTCTGCATGTTGTGCCTTACTGTGACACTTTGACAACTTGACATGTTGTGTTTACTTTCGTGTGGACAACTATACACCATGTGCACTAGAGCAGCCTTGACTACGTATTTTTTCTTCAAAATTTACAAGTATCTATACAAGAGGAAATGTCTTCAAGAAACCATCTTACAAAAATGGAGTATGCATTTCATACATAAACGCGTTTTCAACACAATAAGTGAGCCAAATTTTGACCTTTTCAGATGATTTTTTGTGCGTTTCAAACAAGTATAAACATAAAACGTAATCCACAATATTTAAGTAAAACCTGTTTTGTCATTACTTTGTTCATATTTTTAAAAAATATCTGCAGAGCTCATGGGGATTTTTTAATGCTTATGTTTTTGATAGGAGGGTGTTAACACCGTTGGTATTTTCCTCTGACACATTTTACATATAAAGTGGAAATGTTTATTTGCCCATTTTACAGTGAATTATTGTATTTTACTCTAGAACTGTTTTGTGTATTTTTAGAATAAAATAATTTTACTGAATATCAGTGCTCTGTAATGATATTTCAAGGCTTGAACACCCCCTGAACGCGCAAAATTAAAGGTGTTCAACAAGTGCATATCATGTGTTTTAACACATTTATCGTTGAACGGCGTCCACGCCCTTTGAACGCGTAAATGCGTTCAATTTTTTAAACACATTTAATGTGCAACGTGTGTTCTGATATGGAACACCATGGTGTTCAATATAATGTCTGTTGAACACGTAGCGTTCAAAATATGCACACGTATGTTCAAAAATTGAACGTTGGTTGAACACGTAGTGTTAAATTTCTGAACGTCTAGACGCGTTCAAAAAGTGTTACAAAAAGGCGTTAATTGGTGTTCTATCCTTGAACACTTAACTTTACAGTGTGTATGCACGTACACTGTAAAGTTAAGTTAAATTGAACGCATTTACGCGTTCAAAGGGCTGTAACACTTTTTGAACGCATGGACGCCGTTCAACGATATGTGTGTTAAAGACTAGAACACATGCTGCACGCTTATTGAACACCTTTAATTTGAGGCGTTCAGGGGGTGTTCAAGCCTTGAAATGACATTAGAAACCAATGATTCAGTAAATTATTTGATTCTCAAAATACACAAAACATTTTTAGAGTAAAATACAATAATTTACTGTAAAATGGGCAAATAAACATTGCCACTTTGTATGTAAAGTTTGTCAGAGGAAAATACCAACGGTGTTAACACCCTCCTATCAAAAACATAAGCATTAAAAATAACCATAAATACGTTGATCGTTTTAAAAATATGAACAAAGTAATGACAAAACAGGTTTTACTTAAATATTGTGGATTACGTTTTATGTTCATACTTGTTTAAAACGTACAAAAAAATCTGAAAAAGCTCAAAATTTGGAATACTTATTGTGTTGAAAACACGTATGTGTATGAAATGCATACTCTATCTTTGTAAGATGGTTTCTTAACGACATTACCTCATGTATAGACAATTGTAATTTTGAAGGAAAGAAAGTTAGTCAAGGCTTCTCTAGTGCACATGATATATAGTTGTCCACACTAAAGTAAACACAAGATGTCAAGTTATCAAAGTGTCACAGTAAGGCACAACATGCAGAAAGTGGGTCCTTGGCAGGGTAAAACCTATTTCCTTGTCTAACAAAGTCCTTCATAAACAAAAAGATTTGTTTATTTGTTTGTTTGTTTGTAATATCGTTAAATAAACCGTTAAATAAATCTGCGACATTTCAAAATCTACTTCTCAGAAATTTAAAACATATTGATTCGTTAAGACCTTTCAAATTCTGGTGTACCCTGCTATTAATTTTTTATTCAATTTTTTTTACCACAAATGATAAAAATCACCCTTAAAATAGAAAAAATGTAGATTTCATCATAACTTGAATATTATGGTAGTCCCTAATGTCTTAAAAATGTCTGAAATGTCTTTAATGTCTTAAAAATACAAAGTTCCAAATTTCTGCACAATTTGAAAAATCTGAAAAAAAGCTATCAGTAGAGGTCTATGTCCCATTTATCAAAACTGTTAAATTAGCAGTTTTAAAGAAGATTTTTTTTAAGATTTTTTGACGAAAAATGACAAAAATTGCCATGAAATATACAAATTTGAATATTTCATCACAACTAGCACACATTTGACTGAGGTCATTCTTAGGAACATGTTTACCAAATATTGAAGACATCAGTAAAAGAGAAGAAGATTTTTGCCAAAATATAGCAAAATCAGCCTGAAAAATATAAATTTGCATATTTCATCATAATTTGAACATATCTGATTAGGGTTATTCCTGGGGACCTGTAATCCAAATATTAAAGGACTCGTACAGGCTGTTTTGAAGAGAAACCCATGGATGTACAAATTTAAGGGCAATGCTACACATCCACCTATTTAGCTGACAGTAAAGCTAAAAACCAGTTGCTAAGTACAGGAGACGTGTTGAGTTACAATACAAAATAATCTTAGGTTTAGAAGCAGGCTATGATCAACTAAATGTTACAGGGGCATAAACTTTCAAAGACGTGAAGTCTCCTTCATCAGATACAAGGGGGAATGAAAAATTGAAGCAGAAAGTGACCGAAAATTCAGAGTGAAAATTTCAAAACATTCAGTAATTCAGAGTCGACATTTTTACTCTGAATGTTCTGTGGCTTTCAGCTTTAATTTTTCATTCAACCCTTGCATCTGATAAGGGAGACCACACACCTGTGAAAGCTTATTCTCCGGCAACATTTAGTTGATCATAGCATGCTACCAAAGCTTAGATTAATTCAGAACAAAAATACAGAAACTTATCAAAATTCAGTTACTGACCCTTGGAAGTGTAAATCTACATTTAAATGATGCCTATACTAACAACATACAGACAGACACAAGTGTTGGGGGTCAAGGTCAACAACGTTATTCCGATGTAAACTGGCTATGAGCAGATTTCCGCCACTCTAAGCGTAGTCAGATACTTATTCTAAAGACGGCAAAGCCGAACGGAAAGAGAAAAGAGAGAAAGGAAAAAACAATCAATTGCAAGCCAGTCGGGTAGGGAGGGAGGGTGGGGAACGCTCTGAGGTCGAAGCCAATACTGATTAACTATTAGGTAGCCTCGTCCGGAGACCGTCCCTTTCACAGCCCCGACCCCGACCCATTTAAACAACAATAAAACAAGCATTGTTGTTCACTTAAATGATGCCTATACTGACAACATACAGACAGACACAAGTGTTGGGGGTCAAGGTCAACAACTTTATTCCGATGTTGACTGGCTATGAGCCGATTTCCGCCAAAAGCCCCCAACACTATAGTAGGCATTAGCCCTCCGGCGCCCTGGAAATAGCGTCCTTGTCGCTAAATGAGTCCATGCTTGTTAATTGGTTTGTAAAGTTCTTACTACAAAGGTCCTGGAGCAATAAGGCGTGTGTTGAAGCAGACATGTGGTAGTGCCATTCCTGTAAAGGGTGTGTCTCGCGACATTGCAGGGTGTCTAAAGCTCTGAAATAGTGTTTAATTTTGTGCAGGCGCGATAAGGAGTCCGCGTCGTTATCATTAGTTCTGACGTATCTGGCGGTAATCTGAAAGTTGGAGATTGCCGACAGCCAGAAGAGTTCGCGTAGCCACTCCATGGCTGTTGCATTACGTGACGTGCCAGAGTTTATTATATACATTGTGGTGGTATTGTCTGTGTATACCACTACGTGGCGTTTGTCCCAGAAACCATGCCACCGCCTGCACGCAAGCAGGACGGTGTAAAGTTCTTTGAGGTTGATATGCGCATCCGCAGTAGTTGGATGGTCCGCTGACCATCGCGTGTAGAACCAGTCGTTCGCGTAAATGCCCGCTCCCACTGCTGAGCATGCGTCAGTGGTGAAAATCTGCTGGGGCAACGGAGTTTCCTCTATGAAGAATGCCGTACCATTAAAAGTTTTGCTGAGATTCGCCCACCAGCTGATGTAAGCTCTCGCTTGCCTGTTAATAGTCGGCTGGAAATATGGTTTGACCCTAAAAAATTGCTACAAAAGGTTTCTCAACGGTTTTTATAGAGTCAAATGTGCTTAATAACATAGTAAAAGTCTACCAAAATCTGACCACAAAAACGTGACATTTTCAAGATGGCGTCCAAGATGGCCGCCATATACTTAAAATGGCCATAACTACTTAAATATTAAACCTAGACTAGTGATGTCTGTGTCTACCACCATGTTTTAGTGGTTTAGGAATCCACGTACCATATCTAGATTATAGGCAAGTGATCATAAGTCCCATAATTTGCATATTTATACATGTATTAAAAACAATCACTGTCACATTCTTCTTCCGGAACATGTTGCTCATGTGGATTTTCACAATTTCCAAGGTTAGGTAGTAAAGGGAAAGCAACTCCACACATCGTTCATACTTGGGTTGTTTGCGTTTTGTGTATGGAATTGTGTATAATATGACTGTATGTCACGTTTGGCTGTTTTAAGTAAAGTGTTGCTTAGCCATGGCGAGACGTACCCGTAATCTACGTGTCTTGATGTTGCTCCGCACTGGAGCGGAGAGACTAGTGTGACACTGCGATCCTTTGGCGCTACGTTTCGAAAACAGAGTTTTCTTCATCAGTCGCTTTCAATTCATTCTTGATTTGTGAGACGTGTTAAATGATTGATTGTTTTATTTGGTAGTATGTTGTTCCACTAACGTTTATTGTTCAAGTAGGGAAGCTAGAATGTCTACTGTTTGGTCTTGTTGTGTTTGTGTAGGTTCGTGTGAACCTGAGTTCGAGCTGTTGTCGCTTTTGTGAAGTCTGGCGCTTATAAATGTATCGCCTATATTTCTGTTCCTTCTATATGCAATTATTGGTTGATTTTGGAACAGTTTTTTAGTGTTTCGTCTTTTTCAAGTTCACTCCAGTTTTCTGTCAGGGCTTGCTTGATTTTTGTCGTTTCGATGTACGGGCTATATGTTGTTATGAAGACTACTGTATTGTTGGTGGCGTTCTTTCTTTCTTTTTGTTGTTCAAGCTGTCTTGTTCTGCTTTTATGATCTGTTTCGCTGATAATGCGTTCTATTTCATTTTCAGCTCATATTTGGTATGTATATAAATACCAAAAACAGCTTATATGGTGAGTCGGTGGCGTCTGTATGTCTGTATGTATGTATGTATGTATGTATGTATGTATGTATGTATGTATGTATGTATGTATGTATGTATGTATGTATGTATGTATGTATGTATGTATGTATGTATGTGGGTATGTATGTGCGGATGTATATCCGTCACACACAAAAGCTCCCTTACCGCCACAGCTACCATCTCAGTATTTGGTGTACAGGTAGATGCAGGGATTGAGATGTGACGTTGTTCAAATGAACGTCAAAAATGTGCAAATGAGGTAAGAAAAAGGGAAATCCTGCAAATGTGTAGGAGTGGTGGCATGCCAGTGACTGAAACAGGCTACTCCACTGACCTTGAGTCATTTCCTGTCATTGTTTTTGAACTGTTACATATTAACAGACCTGCTCAAACTGAGAGGGACTTGCTGTTTTTGCTATACATGTTGCCAAAGGTGACCTCCAGTACCCAAGGTATCAGACGTTATTTACTTTTGTCATTCTTGTTTTTCTGGTTTATATATTTCTTGTTGTTTTTTCCGGTTGTACTGTGCAGTCATACTTGAAGTCCGTATGTATAACTTCATCAGCTTGAATTTCCGCCATGGTTGGGTTGGTCACTACCGTGGTAGACTTCGCTGCATCGTACACAAAGTCCTCTTTCATATTAGGCCTAGAAATCTGTATACTTGTAGATAGTCAGGTCTAAATATGTGATTTCTTGAGAGGAGCTTTCAAACGAAAATTTGAAAGTAGGATGCATTTTGTTGATGTTTCATATGAATTGTTTATATATATATGTTTCTATATAGTTTACACATATGTTTCCTAAACCACTAAAACACGGTGGTAGACACAGTCATCACTAGTCTAGGTTAAATATTTAACAAGTTATGGCCATTTTAAGTATATGGCGGCCATCTTGGACGCCGTCTTGAAAATGGCACGTTTCCGGTGGTCCGATTTTGGTAGACTTTTAATACGTTATCAAGCGCATTTGACTCTATAAAAACGTTGAGAAACCTTTTGTTGCAATTTGTTGGGGAAAGGTCTTTTTTTTCCAAAAATGCAGCCGACTATAAGGCGTATGTGATGAGACTGTCGTGAGACCGAGTTTGTCACATCGATGAGTCGCCGCAAAAATGTGCGCCCGCCGCGAATAACTCTTGCCGCCCAGTTGAGTTTGCCGATTAGTTGCTGAAGCTCGCGTTTCGTCGCTCGCCGCTTTGGAAGCCAATATTCCAGGAGTTCGCTTACTTCTTGTAGCTTGGTACCGTCTAGGGACAAAGTCCGTGTGTGCGCGTTTATCTCGATCCCTAGGAATGTTAAGCATTTCGTAGGCTCGACCAACTTATCCCAGTATATATAAACAATGGCGGCTAGCATAGAGCACATGTAGTCCTGCTTGCTCTACAAGTGACTGGTGTTTTCATAGACTGTACAACATTTATACTCACACAATACTCACAAGAACTGAAAGTAACATACGTGGAACCTGTGAGTCATGGCAGAAAACAAGGCAGGAAGGATTTCTAGGCCTAATATGAATGAGGACTTTGTGTACGATGCAGCGAAGTCTACTACGGTAGTGACCAACCCAACCATGGTGGAAATTCAAGCTGATGAAGTTATACATACGAACTTCAAGTATGACTGAAAAATTAGCAGTGCGGTACCAACCAACATAAAGTTTAAGACAACCACAACCAGACAGCCATCATGTGTTAAGGCATCGAAAGATAAGTATACAGACAGCTATTGTAAGGCGAACGAACTTAAACAGGAGTGGAAAGAATCAAATCTGTCAGGGGGCAAGATGGCTGTTCTTACACTGTGGAATTGTCGGGCGGGAAAGCAAGACGATAGAGAGCATAAATATGTAGTGTTGACATTCTATACCAAAGGCGGAATCATGGTTCAAGGAGAAAGTTTTGAGAACTAAGCAGATAAAGACTTTCTTGAACTTAAACAATCTGTTAATAGAAATAATGGTGATTTCAAAAATGACTGTGAACTCGAAAACCAAGATGGTGGCCTCAATACATTTCTCCAACGTACACACATGCATGGAGCTGTTGATAAACCAGATACAGCTGGAGATACTGATCATGAATGTGTGCAACTCACAGAAGATAAAGTTGATACAGACAGTGATGATGGGTTTGTAAAGAAACTGGTTTAAAAATTTGAAACTACTCCCTCCAGCAGATCTAGACGGGGCAATATAGAGAAAATTATAGTGTCCTAGAAAGGAGGTTATATGATACCGAAATATGCGTGGAGGAGTTACAGACCCAAATGACTGAACTCATTCAATCTACCAATGTTGTAAATCAACAATTGATAAAAACGCTTCAGCAGGATCAACAGAGAGCTTGTACTTGTACAAAAGATTACAATGAGTTGAAAGCTAATTACAACAAGCTGGTTGAAGCTAATGATAAACTGAAAAAGGAGATGAAAGAGAACACCCGTGACTTTGAAGAAAAACTTAACATGCAAGATATTGACAAAATGCTATGGCAACAAGAGTTCACAAAACTGAAAGAAACTACCACTGTTGCTTTGGATAAATTGACGGCTGATAACAATGAGCTAAGGAAAGCAGCAGAAACATTCTCCTGGAAATACGATATCATGAGTAACCAGTATGAACAGCTGTCACTACATCTCAATGAAGTAAGTCGGGGAAGATTTGAAAGTCAGCGCAGGCCACCATCAACGGCACCAGCAAAGTTAATTGCAAGTGATGTAAGACAATCGGAGTTCCCCTAAACAATCATTACCAGGTATTTGAAAATACATCTGAGGAGGAAGTTGATGAAATGCTGAGTGAGACATATGCATCAGTCGTAACTACACAACACGTCCAGAACAGAAATCTAGAAACCGGTCAGGAAGTTACAGTTACCACTACCTCACAACACATCCAAAAGGATCTGGCATCAGTACTGCATGTTCTACTTGGTGACTCACTTATCAACGGTGTGAATATAGACCAGATGTATAGACCAAACATTGCAGAGAAATATATTGTATACACAACTGAAGAGGCTGTCCAAAAAATTCAGGATTCAAATTTGATCCCACAAAATTATCATCTGTAATTTGCCATGTGGGAACAAATGACTTAACAAAGAAAAACAAACAATCAGTACTGACATCACTCCAAACAATGGCTGAAACTGCAACACAAAAATATCCAAATGCCAAAATTGGGATATCTGCAATTTTACCTAGGATTGGATGTGATACGATTAATGTTGATATTACAGAAATTAACAATAACATTAAAGAATTCTGCAATAAGAATGAAAAGCTGGTATTCATACAACATAGGAAGTTGGCAACGAGTGGACATCTGTTTGCAAAGGATGGAATACACATTGAAAGGGAAGGTGTCAAATTACTAGTAGCAGATATGAAATGGGCGATGATGGATGGAAACGAAAAGCGAGCTCGTCAGGGTCAATCTACGAGGTCAGGTCATGGCAACAGGAGTGGATTCATCAGGAGAGGTCAACCAGTGCAATACAACAGACAGGCTACAGGGCAGTACCGATCACATGGAAATAAACAATATCAACATCGTCAAACAAAGCCACTGTATAACAGTACTGGGAGGGAAGATGCTGTGCAAAATAAAAATGACCAGATAGTCCATTCGCTGATAACTCTTTTGAAAAATTTTGTATAAGTGTGTATGATACTGTTAAAACAACCATGTTACTAGTAGAGTAACAGTCGTTAGTTGGCCATTGTTATGTGTTTATCGGAGACTTATCGACAACAGGTGGATAACACCTTAACTTTTATGACTTGGAACATTCAAGGAGTCAAGCAGAAGCTGAATGACCAAGACTTCTTGAATACTATTGATTCTTTTGACTTTGTAGCTTTAGAAGAAAGTTGGTTAGATTCTGTAGACAATTTTCGTTGTCTGATTTTAGTTATTTTCGTAGTGATAGGAAAAAAAGAAAACAGCAAAACGGAACTCTGGTGGTACCATATTTCTGTTCAAACATAAATATAAAAGAGAGTACAAAAAATCTCTACGATTATACCTGATACAATATGGGTCAAACTAGATAAAACTTTTTTTAACTTTGAAAAAGACATATTTATCTGTGCAAAATATTTCCCACCAGATAATTCATCCATTTACAAATGAAGGTAAATACTCTCTTTGAAGATATTGAAAAAGAAATAATCAATTACTCATCCGAGGGTGAAATAATTATTATGGGTGATTTCAATGCACGTACAGGAAGACTTGATGATTACGTTACAGATGACTCAAGAGACCATATTACATTACCAAATATGTATGCTATAGATAATTTCAGAGCAAGATTGAATAAGGATAATAATATCAATTCATATGGAAGGAAATTATTGACCTCTGTTATCAACAGACATGAAAATTGTCAATGGCAGAAAAATTGGCGACTTGTATTGAGATTTTACATGTTACACATATAACGGCTCAAGCCTTGTGGACTATGTAATTGCACAATCAAGCCTTCACTTTAAAATTCAATACTTAAGAGTTCACCAATTGACCCACTTATCAGACCATTGTCCACTATCTTTTGCACTCACTTGGCAAGTCAGAACTGAAAATGTGGACAACAGCACCGGTCTTAACCCCCTTCCAAAAGATATTTATGGGAACAAAGTTCAACTGAGAAGTATCGAGAGGCTCTCCAAAGCCCACCAGTCAGTTTCAAAATTACTCAGTATTTACACACTAATTATTTGACTGGTAATATTGATGATGCTGTACAAGGCTTGAATGATATAATTTACACGGCTGCAGACATGTCACTCAAAACCTGCACTCATAAAGTTATAAAGAAAGGCAATGTGAAAAAGAAAACAGGTCGTCGATGGTATGACAAATCATGTTTTATAATAAAACGTGAAGTTAGAGCAATGGGTAAACTGATTGTGAAATATCCAAATGACTCCTTAAGAAGGAGTTAACTTAAGTTAATTAGAACTAAAAAGAGAATGTACCAGGAGAATCTTTTAAATAATATCACGGAAGTGAATGGTGGTAACTTAGATCAATTCTGGAGTGCATTGAAAGAATTAAAAACCAACAATTCCTTACCAACAAATGATGATATCAGTCATAGTATGTGTTGAGGAATGGATCAAGCATTTCGCAAATCAAAATAAGAAATATAACCATAGTTCAAAATTAGACAAAATTATAAAGGAGCTAGAAAGTAAGGAAATTAATGAAGAATTGAATGGGGATATTACTTCCACTGAAATCCTGAAGGCAATTAAACAGTTGAAAAAGAAAAAGTCGCCAGGTGATGATAAAATAATCAATGAAATGTTAATAAGTGGCCACTCTGTCCTTCTGAAACCAATTACAAAACTCTTTAATAGTATTTTAAATTCAAAAAGTGTCCAGACATTTGGCGCACTAGCATTATAAAACCACTTTTCAAATCAGGGGATAAGAATAACCCAGATAACTACAGAAGGATAGCTCTATCAAGTTGTCACTCAAAACTTTTCATTCAGTTTTGAATAACAGATTACATAAATATGTTGAGAGTCATAATATTCTAAGTCGATATCAGGTGGGTTTAGGCCTGGATTTCGAACAACAGATAACATGTTCATCTTAAAATCGGTTATTGATAAGTTTATTAATAAATCAAACATTGAAAATGCGAAAGATAAAAGGAAAAATATAATTAGGTTGTTTGTAGGATTTGTTGAGTTTAGAAAGGCATTTGATAGTATTTGGCGTCAAGGGCTCTATTAGAAGTTACTAACACACAATATTAATGGCAATATTTATCAAATAATTAAAAGTATGTATGACGAAGTCAAATACAGTATAAAACTTAATGGTGGGATCACACGACAGTTCAAATCAATGCTAGGAGTTATTCAAGGTTGCAATATTAGTCCCATTCTTTTTAATCTGTTTGTTAACGATTTATCAGTTTACTTTAATGATAGGTGTGAACCAGTTAATTTAGGACAGTCTCTGATCAATTTCCTATTATATGCTGATGATCTTGTATTAATTTCAGAATCAGAGGCTGGATCACAACGTTGCTTTGATAAACTTCATTCTTATTGTAATGACTGGAATTTAGAAGTCAACACTAACAAAACCAAAGTCATTGTTTTCAACAAGAATGCTAGGGTCCTTTGTCATAAATATAACTTTTATTATAAAAGTATGAAATTAGAAATTGTTCAAAGCTACAAATACTTAGGCATAGACTTCAAATGTAATGGGAAGTTTGACATTGCAAAGGAGACTCTATACAAGAAGGCACTGAAAGCGTTCTTTTATATTAGAAAAGTTGTCAGTTCATCAGCTAACATAAATATTCATGCATGGATTCATATTTTTGACCATGTTATTAGGCCTATACTAACTTACGGATGTGAAATTTGGGGAACTGAGAAATATTCAGATAGGACACCAATTGAAAAATTGAATCTTAAGATATGTAAAATACTTCTCCAAGTTAATCAGTCAGCAACAAAGTTAGCAGTGAGAGGTGAGATGGGCAGGCATCCTCTTCTTAACTTTTATCAAGAAATGATGGGTAAATATTGGTATAGAACATACACTAAGAAAGAAAATACTTTGATCCATGAGGTGATGGTATTTTGTACTAACAATAACATGGCCTGGGCAACTGCAATGCAAGAAATAACAGGATTTGAGAGTGTTGGTAATTTTTGGCAAAATGATAAACATAGTGTGAAAAACTTAACAGATAAGATAAGTAATGACTACATTTTAAAATGGAAATGAAGTTAATGCAGAAAAGACATCATCAGGAGAGAATAACAAATTACGCATTTATAGAAAGTTTAAAACGGATTTTAAAATGGAAAAGTATTTAAGCTGTATCAAGGATAAAAATGACAGAAATACATTACCAAGCTGAGAATAAGTGACCATAATCTGATGATTGAGAAAGGTAGACACATGAGACCAAAACTAAAAGCTGAGGACAGAATTTGTAATAGGTGTGATACCAACTCAGTTGAGGACGAATTTCATTATATCATGTGTTGTCCATGTCATACACAATCACGACAAAAATTGTTATACTCGATAGCAGTCAACAATGAAAACTTCAACAACTGGGATTTGCAAGCCAAATTTTGCTGCATAATGAGCAATACAGATAGCATGATATACCTCACAACATTTATCCAAGAAACAGATATTTTTTAAGATTACCCCACATTTCATATTCTGCAAAAAGTTATATCTTATATATATATATATATATATATATATATATATATATATATATATATATATATATATATATATATATATATATATATATATATATATATATATATATATATATATATGTAACCCCGGTTACGAAATAAGTCAGGTTATTTGATCTTCCATCCCACCTGACAGTTAAGTAATCAGATGGAATTCCTTGATTGCCGTTATCTCCCACAATGCACTGCGAGCAGACAGATACTGCGTGGAGTGGGTGGTTGTGCGGGCAGAGACTCGGTCTAAGGGAATTAGTTCTTCTTGCCAGTAACCAAGACGACGTGGTTGGTCTTTTTTGCATGGCTTATGAACTTCTAGGTAGGTTTTCACATTTGTTGCAATACTGAATTTGTAACGTGTTTTCATGGTGTATTTTTTTGAAGTTTGAGACCACACCCATTGTGAGGCAAATTGGAGAGGCCATGTGCTTTCCCGCTTGGACTGTGAGCCATTCTGAATCTCAAGCTTCCACAGGAATAGATTGATTTGTTTAGTAGTTTTGTACTTTTTGTTTTGATTTTTGAATACCAATAGTTCCACAGAAAATGAACTTGTTCAACTTGACATGGTGACTAGAATGGCATTGCCATGCCATGGATTAAGATCCAGTTGATATCACGATCTGCTGACTCAAAGAGCTTATGTAACTTGTAAGTGCTCTTCTTTTTTGCATGGCTTATGAACTTCTAGTTTCCCGACATACCAACCCATAGACGGAAGCGTTTGGGCTGCTAATGAGATAATCCCAAAGGAGAACTGTCTGGAGGACGTTTTGTGTGAATCAGTTTCCCACCCGAACTGGAAGAGGTTACAACACGGAATTTGTAACCGTAGCAACAGGATCGACGTGGACTCTGAACCCTGAACAATTCTGGAGAGTGTCTATTGATTGAACACTGTAATTGATACGAACTTGGATAGGGGCGTGTCTAGAGTTTCTGAATGTTTAAACAGTATTGCCGGCTAATCATTGTAGACTTTTTATCATCATTAGTGTGTAGTGAAATAAACCTCAACATAAACTGCAACTCAAATTGTGCGATAATCAGTCTTTCCTTGTTGTTGATTGGATAATATGAACTTGGGTCCAGGTTTAGTTGACTGACAGTTAGCTACCTGGGTTACATAAATGGGGGCTTGTCCGGGATATGTGGGAAGAGTGAGTTATTATCGTACAGTTTGTTGCAGTTTGTTTTTGCATTAATGTCTCGGAACTAGAGGTTTTAGCAAAAAAAATGGGAAGGACCAACCACGTCGTCAGTCGTCACATCACCAGCAAGATGGGTGATACCACGCATGGCACAGGTGTGTCACTGCTTTTGTTTTATTGTTAGTTTTATGTAGTGTAGATGGAGGGAGTATTGGGATGAAGAGAAAAACTGCAATGGAGGATTACACATGACATGTGATTCCTGAGGGGAATAGGAACTTTGTTGCACGTTTTTATGGCATGTAAACACCACCTCCATTTGTGAAAGTTGTGTGGCTTTTCATTCATTTCACTTGGTGTTCCGTAGGTCAAGTGACCTTCTTTTCTGGCTCTGCTTTGGAATTTGCATTTTTTGAGTTGTGATTATCTGTCAAAGGAGTTCACTTACACCCGGAGTGTGTAAGCTTCTGAGGGGAATGTGTAACCCCGGTTACGAAGTAAGTCAGGTGATTTGATCTTCCATCCCATCTGACAGTTAAGTAATCAGATGGAATTCCTTGATTGCCGTTATCTCCCACAATGCACTGCGAGCAGACAGATACTGCGTGGAGTGGTGTGGTTGTGCGGGCAGAGACTCGGTCTAAGGGAATTAGTTCTTCTTGCCAGTAACCAAGACGACGTGGTTGGTCTTTTTGCATGGCTTATGAACTTCTAGGTAGGTTTTCACATTTGTTGCAATACTGAATTTGTAACGTGTTTTCATGGTGTATTTTTTGAAGTTTGAGACCACACCCATTGTGAGGCAGATTGGAGAGGCCATGTGCTTTCCTAATTGGACTGTGAGCCATTCTGAATCTCAAGCGTCCGCAGTATTAGATTGAAATGTTAAATAGCTTTGTACTCTTTGTTTTGACTTTTGAATATCAAGATTTCATCAATAAATGAATTGGTTCATCATGACATGGTGACTAGAATGGCATTGCCATGCCACAGATTTAGATCTAGCTGATATTAAGATCTGCTGACTAAAAGAGCTTACGTAACATGTAAGTGCTCTTTTTTATTTTTGCGTGGCTTATGAACTTCTAGTTTCCCGACATACCAACCCATTGACGGATGCTTTTGGACTGCTAATGAGATAATCCCAAAGGAGAACTGTCTGGAGGACGTTTTGTGTGAATCAGTTTCCCACCCGAACTGGAAGAGGTTACAACACGGAATTTGTAACCGTAGCAACAGGATCGACGTGGACTCTGAACCCTGAACAATTCTGGAGAGTGTCTATTGAGTGAACACTGTAATTGATACGAACTTGGATAGGGGCGTGTCTAGAGTTTCTGAATGTTTAAACAGTATTGCCGGCTAATCATTGTAGACTTTTTATCATCATTAGTGTGTAGTGAAATAAACCTCAACATAAACTGCAACTCAAATTGTGCGATAATCATTCTTTCCTTTGTTGTTGATTGGATAATATGAACTTGGGTCCAGGTTTAGTTGACTGACAGTTAGCTACCTGGGTTACATATATATATATATATATATATATATATATATATATATATATATTATATATATATATATATATATATATATATTATATATATATATATATATATATATATATATATATATATATATATATATAATTTTTTGATAAGTATCCTTTTCTTATTTTTGTAGTATTAGTTCTTGACTATGTTCACCTTTGAGGGAATAACGTCAATAAAGTTATTATTATTATTATCATTATCCCAGTATATGGAAAAGCCAAGTTGCTGAATTAGTTGTAGCAAGGCCTTAAAGGCTTGTTCGCACGCTAATTTAGAGTCCGCGACGATTAGGAAATCGTCGAGATACACGATTACGACATCATACCCTTTCCTGCGCATCATTCTGGTAATACTTTGCGTAATGCGAGTGAAAATTTCCGGGCTCTTTGCTGCACTGAATGGAAGGCGTGTGTCGACCATTAATGTCAAAGTTTTATACTGCATGAATTTGTAACATAGGCCCGTAGCACGCTGTGAGTCAACACTTATGGGTACAGAGCGATAAGCAGATTTCAGGTCGACTTTGGCCAGGTACGATCCTGGCTTGCACATAGCGACAGCGTGATCAATAGTTTCATATTTGAACGAGTTTGTAGATGCATATGAGTTCACGCTTTTGCCGGCAGGTTGACTGCAATCATGAATGAGTCTAACCTTGTTTGATTGTTTCTTGGGTATAGCACCGAGGCTGCTTATAATGTGCGGTTTACTGTTCGTGATCTTGTAATTTCCTGCTGATATCTCGTGCAAAATTTGTTGTTCGACCGCCTCGCAGTAAGCTGGATCGGTGCATGATGCATAGTTTGTTCGTTCCACTTTTTGAAGGGGGTGCCAGGGTCGATGATGTCGAAACCGTATTTTATGCCGTTTAGAATGTAGTCGCGATCCATGTCATATTTGAGTTCGTTTTCCCATTTTTCCAGGCAATCAGTCAGAGGGCTAGCTACCTTATGCTAGGCTTGATCACCTCATTCTTGGCTGAGCAGCGAGTTGTAGTGGTGGCGTGGGTGGTCTTTGCGGCAGCCGTCCTCTATGCACACGTGCGCGAAACGGCAGGAAGTGCGGATGCAGCCGGCTGGTTTTGGTAATTGAAGCAGATTTCGGTTTCTCGTGTGACAAAGTTGCGGCGCACAGTGTCCTTCGTAGTGTTTGCCGTTTGCCTGGTCAATAGTTTGTCGTTTATCAAGGTGATACACTGATAAATGGAGGTCCACGGAACCCCATGTGATTGAGTCTGTCGCATGTTTCTTGCGATACTCGTGATCATACGATAAAACTGATGGTGTCGTAAAAGATTGTGCGTAATCCCCGATATTAATTGTATGATCGAGGTACGCTAACGTGTCCTTCGTGGACAAGCCCTGGTTAATGTGTGTCTTTAAGATTCGGGCGTTGGCCGATATCCACTGAGGAAGGGAAACTTGGTCAGGTTTCGGTCTATGCTTGGTGGTCCGCATAATTAGCTTCATGTCCCCTTCAGCTGCTAGCTCCATCTTGTCGGAAGAGTACAGCGAAGCAGTCTTTGTGGTTATATAGTCCGGAATCAGTAATGGTTTATGCTCATCCTTCGTTAGATTCTGGGATGTGATACTCTGGTCCGATACAATGTCTTTTAGCGCGTCATTGCTGAAAGCTTCGAGGAGTTTGTTCAGTTCTGCATCTTTGGCAAGGGACTTTGTAGTCACCCCTGATGTTTCTGTCCCAGGTGCGGGTTGGTTTTGAGGGGGCCTGTTGTTTTTTTGGCTTTGCGTCTAAGTTGTTCCATGACCAGCGAAGCAGTCCGCGTTGGCTAATAGGAAGATTAAGTCCGATGATGTCTTGATTGTTGAGGCACTTCAGGACATCTGTTGATGGGATGCCTTGTGTAGTTAGCACGTCGTGTGTATCCTCCGTTAGGCCTAGCCTTATACCATTCGTGGAAACTTGTCTGACATTGTTGCTATTCGTTGGCGGGAACAATAGCTTTGTGGACAAAGGTTATCCACATGTGAACGCTCTGAGGTCAAGCCAATACAAGTATTATTGTTCACTATAGATGAACTGAGGTTCTCAAGTTAATTTCAAGACAGCTACCTGTACACTCATCTTCTTCATTATCTGTACCACCAGCTTCTGTAACAACTCTTCGATTTTCAGTTAAATCCAACTTTTTACATCCTGAAAATAATGCAACAATAGGCAATGGCGAGATGAGACTTTAAATGAAAGACAAGGGGCTGATTAGGTTAAGGAAAAGGGAGACTTTTATATACAGTGCCTCTCTTCAATACTGTTACAAAATATTTGCTGCTTCTTGTCATCAACTGATTAGATTAAATAAGCCAACTCTCATCTGCTGAAACAATACATTGTATACTCTGTGATGTTTAACTGATGTTTTACATGCCATTGTGTCTACTAAAATACATGTATTAGCTGTGATTACGCAAGGCGTATCGATCGCGTTCATGTCAAGGGTTGTCGCTACAGTTGTGTTCGTTGACCCTTGACCCGAGTTAGATCGATCGATAGGCTATGGCCAAAAAGTACCACTGCGTATTCACAGCTAGTTGTTGGTATACCAGCCACTGAAAGAAAAAAGGTTTCTTCACCAAGAGATGTCTTCCATTGTATCCACAGATCAAGGGTAAGTAAAACATTGTGTATCCTGCAGCTGTAGTTTAAATACTACTAACAAAGAAAAGTAGTTAACTGAAAGAGGTGGCCAAGATCTAGATGTATTTGTTGGACAGATCAAAAGTATCTTTTACTCAAATTGGTGTCTGCTCATATGCATGTTAATATAAATCTCTCTGAAAGTCACAAAATTTCCGTGAAAGTCAAAAATCTTTTCCATTGTAAATGTTTTCTGTTTGTTCAAAGTTACCCATGCCAAGTTAGATAATTATGTGTGAATTATTTCCTGTGCTTGGGTATGCTTACAGTGTCTTTTCATGTTTTTAATCGAGTGACATGTTGATGTCAGGAGTGGAGGAAATGCCAGACAAGGAACACCAAACAGAAACAGAACCAACAACAATGTACATAAGCTCAATTTATTTTAGTGTCACTCTGCATAATTTCTAGAACACACTAAATAACTTCTACAACAATATGTAATCTTTTGTGACATCCAAATGACGAATGTAAGTATTTAACTTCCACATTGCAGTGCTAGTGGCAGAATGGGAAGAGGAAAAAAGAGTACCATATCAGAATCTTTTGTGGACCCATTTGAGTAAGTCCTTTTAGTATTTTGAAAGAAAAGACAATAAGTAGTATGACAACAGACCGGCACATCACTAATATAAGCTTTAACAATATTGTTGATTATTTTTATATTGTTCAACACTTTGGAAGAGATATATATTTCGTGATATACTACTGACTA
Source organism: Ptychodera flava (assembly GCF_041260155.1). Classification (NCBI taxonomy): domain Eukaryota; kingdom Metazoa; phylum Hemichordata; class Enteropneusta; family Ptychoderidae; genus Ptychodera; species Ptychodera flava. The sequence goes on along the minus strand of NW_027248279.1, from coordinate 2,090,232 downwards.
TTTTAATAGTTGTACAATTTGCCATGTGATAATCATGACATTTTGTGTTTCACCTCCAGTGTGAGTATAGATGAGACAATTGATCCAACCGATGATTATGATCATATTGATCTGTCATACTATGATGGAGATCCGGATTATGAACCAAGCTTCAATATAACTATACAGTAAGTAAAACAATTTATTGTACAAGGGTTTTGTCAGGTGTACGTAACTGGCTACAAATTGGTCTTGTACAAAGAGGGCACATGGTTTGTAACATAACCATGACACTGGTCTGCCATAACTGCTGGTGGGGCACTATGATATACATGCATTTGTGTTTGCATATCTTTGCTATAGCCTGATGTTCATGCATGTAATGTTCATAAGGTTTAAAATCCTTAAAATTCAGTGAATTTTCAAACACTATTACACAGATGAAAATTACCACAAGAAATCATGTCAAACTGATATGTCTACATGTGCTGATACAATATGTTGATTTGAGTAGTGACAACACTTCCATGCAATGAATCCTGGAAAGATTTAATTTTCTATGGTGACACTTTTGCACAATTAAAATTCTGGGTAACGTTTTGAATACAGGACATAATGTTTATTGCAAATACTCTAATACTTATCAATCATTAGCAACACATTGGTCAATACATTGTGCTAAACGATTCTTCTCATAATTTTTAATTTGAAATTGGCATGTATATTGATACTTCTCACAGGTCCCAAGAAAATGACTTGGAAGACTTTCCATCTGACCATTCAGAGTTTAAACAGAAGTGATGAAGACACGTCTCCCATATACATGAATAAGGAGAATCGGGTGTAACAAGAGTGAGAAGTGAGGCAGGTTTAACAGACTTATTGAAGAGGACTTCTATTTGATAAGTCTAGGTCAGTTAATTTTGTTGGCCAAAGCTGAACTCAAGTCAACATGCAGCAACTCAGACTGTAAAGGAATGCTGACAATTTCAACAAATACAGTAGGGTCAGCACTGTATCTATCATGGGTATGTACATTGTCTTTGACCCTAATGTAATACTTTGATTCAGTCAGTGACACTTCATGTCTCTGGCCTTTCATAATGTTCTACTTTAAACTGGGTACAAGGTGACGTGACAATGACATACATAACATACTACAGACTTAATGTCCTCATGACAGCATGGCTCTCTTTTCACGCTAGGAAGATTGACGTATACAGTGTTCACTGCTGTTATGTAAAGAATTTTCACCAAGTTATAATTTCTGTGGATTCACGTTGTTACAGCCATATTATACATAGGTGAAGTATCAGGCCATTCACATTTTAACAGTTTTAAACATCTTGTGAATTTACATAACTGTAACAAACCCTTTAGGTTCAACACTTCTCCATGTCTGTTATCAATACAGACACAAATTTCATCAATGTGATCACAGAAATAGCTGGACAGATACTACAGAACTGTATACGTGAACGTTCAATATGTATTTTGCATGCCTGTGAAAGCAGCTGTAAATCCAACGAAAAACACAGGCCATTCCCTAAATCAAAGATAGATCAGGGCGTGTTCTGTGATCTAAGTGGTTGCTGTGTAATATCTTGTTAAATCCTGTACAAAATTCTGAGTTTGATCATAATGTTCATATGTCCAGAGTACATAGTATTACACAAATCTGTAGTTACAAACAGAGTTAATGTGAAACTTATCTTGATACTTTATTGTAGGTATGCCCTTCTGGTCATGTAGAATACAAGTGGTGCTCACAGCCCCTTCTCAAACGACGGCTTCACAGTGGAGACCTGCTTACATCGGCCTCCATACTGATGTCCGGAAACAATTACAGCAAAATTGCTTTATTTGCCAAGATGTTAAGGCTGAAGATAGTCAGTAGTAGTACATACTTCAAAATACAGCGGCACTATTTAGTTCCATGTGTGGATAAATATTAGCTTCACATCAACAGGAATACTTACCAAGTATCAAGATAAGGAGATTGTTATTCTTAATAAGTAACGTTACTGTAGCGACTGTTACTGTAGAGATAGAGTACCGTACTATACACATTTTTCTTCGTCCAGCACGCATTCTATGTCATTTACGTAAAAATTGTGCATTGAATAGACGTGGCGCAATCCTAATGAAAATGCACATTGACTGAGATTTGATTACCACAATTTATTGAGAAATTTGCTAATATGAATGCGTATTCGTTGCTCTATAAATAGTAGAATTTTACACTCAGCGTAATTGTGGCATATCTGCTTATTTTGCGATATCACAAGGTGATGGAAGAATTGACTCTCCTGGATACTGTGCACAGTACTGTACATACACAATCATGGAAAACGAATCCAAAGACATTTTGGAGATTGTAACCATAGACAAGCGTCAGACTGACAAAAATTAACCATCATAGAAAGAACAGCATTTCAAGAAGGGTTAAACCAGCTCCGTGATAAGGGACTGCAGATAAAAGAAGCAGTAACAGATGCCGGCACTCAAATTGCATACCTGATGAGTAAATTTGATAAATATTTCTCTTTCTAACTACCATATAAACAACAGCAAATCAACCTGCTTTTTTAAGTTGTTTCATCATACTAATATTCAACTATAAAATTAGCTACCGGTGTAATGAACTTGATGCAGCAGAAAATTGTGAAGCTAACAGCGCCCCCTAGTGTTGTTGTCGTTCATACTACAGATCGTAAAGTTTTCATAAGATTTATTAATATTTTCTTGATTAGTAAAAGTTTGAAATTACATATATATCGACCTAAAGCTATTTCAAAGTAGTACACTAAACTTTTAGTGTTTAGCAGTGGTTTACCGCCAATTTGTTGTTCCCATGATTCAGCGGTAGCCATCTTTTTTCCTATATTCCATATGAACCAAGGCAGTAGTTCAAGTTCGCCGATAATTCACCTAGAGTACCAACTAAATAGGCCCACGAGGTAATATATTTACGTAGTTTGTATTGCATGAGTTTATGAGAGACATTTATTGCATGTGAAAGTAGTTTAGAGCATTTATTGATGAGATACGGAATCGTTTTCACACAGTGCAGTGTACACGGACAATTTCACTATCACTGCAAATGGACTGTAGCAATACCCGTGACACACTATCGGACAATGATCGAACAGCGATTAAGCTCATGTGCAACAATGGCTATGAAAGTTGAGACATCACAAACAGTTATTCTTTATGTTGATCGAGCATACCGTGTTTAGACTAGTAGTGTATTCGCTTTTATTTACTAGATCTTATGGTGTTGGTGTATGTAACACAGCAATAAAGGAGAGATATGCCACATCAGTGAAATCCTGTGTGCGCCTAAGTGTTGAATGTTAGTTGGTGCTGCTACAACCGGTGGTCAGAATTAAAAAGAGCGTGTAACAGCTTCATGATCAATGAACTGTGTTCTTGACAACAAGAACATGACAACATGAAATAATTCAGTTGATATTGATCATATGTTGTTGCAGTCATAGCCAAGAAGAGGGACTTAAAGGTTTGTTCATCCGTCTTTATCGTAACCCATCACTAGGACATCATATCACTGAATTCCTACCTCTTTCTTGCACTTTTTCATATAGCCAACCATTACACAAATTTAGCTACATTTATTCTACTAGTACTTGGAACATCAGCAGTGCACATACTTTCCCAGTTATTTTCCCAAATTTACTTCATCATGATTGCTGTCACCATAACGACTTCTGATGATGTTTTTGAAATTAATGAAAAGGGTGACTATGTCATTTACAATAACTTGTCTATTAAGTATGTAAAGGCAAGTCATGGGTCACTACATAGCTAATCCTGCAATGCATGAACTTATGCTGTAAATGAAACACTGAGCACCATCTTATTGGCAGTTAATCCTTCCTCTATCTCTTTTTGTGTAGAGACCACATACCCTGGTATCACACATTCATTTGATATATGGCATGCTGCCAAGAACCTTGGGAAAAATAACGAAGGTTTGTTGCTGTTGCAATGTTAAATCATAGGTATATGTTTGTCATTTTCATCAAGAATGATGCATCACTTGGTTTGAATTAGCTGTCCTCTGTAGTGTGAGCTGCTGCTATACATGCAATAATGCTTAGTTATTTATGCCACCATAAAGCCCATTTCACATACAAATAATTTTTTCCCTGACACCTACATTTTAATATACATGTACTGATATCTTAAGTCGTTGTCAGTAAAGTGTTATTTTTTATGAGGATTGAGTCAAGTTTTTCTTATATCTGCTTTCAAGGCTAGTCAGAAGAAGAACTGTAAAGCCCTTCAGAAATGGAGCAGGCATGTGAGGAATCATTTTAGGTATTGCTGCCAAAAGGTTCAATTATGAAGAGTTCCTGGTAAGAGTGTATGAATGCCTTTTGAAATACAAAACGTTCAATTTATTTCTGTTGATGGAAATCACACTTAGCGGTCCACTCGTATGGACATTATTTGGCCAAAGAAACAGAGTGAGGGAGGAGTGTTGCCGCACACATTTTCAATCTTATTATTCCCCAGGACAGTGTCCGTGAGGACTTATAGGTTTGGTACTGCCCGTGCTTGCATGTGTGCATGCGTGCGTGCGTCCGTTCACGCAGATATCGCAGAGATGCCTGGAGCGATTTCATTCAAACTTGGTACAAGGATTACTTTATATGTCATACATATGCACGTTGTTTTGTGATAAGATCCAAAATGGCTGCCGTAGGCCATTTTGTTACGATTTTTTCATGTATGGAGCCATAAATCAGACATATTTCAACGGGTATCATTCAAAGTTGGTACAAGGACATTGACCTATTTCATACATATGCACATCAATTTGTTTCACGGCATGTAGCAGTATCATGTCAATTACTGAAGTTTCGTAATTAGGCCGATTTGTCAAGAAATACTGCATCAAATTTCATGAAACTTGGTACAGATGTTGAGCTCATATTACTTTAAACCCGCAGTTGTCAATCCCAGGTTCTCGCATTAGTGGCGTTCTCCTCCCAGTCAAACACTTGGCCAGTATGATGTTTGATTTCTATAACATTAATTACACAAACTGATCTCAACCTTTTGTCACCTTTTGCTAATCCTGCAAACAGAGTTTATGCAAGCTTTTGATTGACGGTCAGTTCGAATTGCCAACGGTCATGACTCCCCGCAACAAACGCTTAAATTTCCTAAAAAAAATTGTCTTCCAGTTGCGTTAGACATTGAATATAACCACAGAGTTCGATCGGCAGCAACTTCGCGCTGACCGCTTGGCAGTATGTCTGTGTTTTTGTGGCCGGGGAAAACTAAAAAGTGGCATTTTCTGGAGCGTGTGCCCGCGTGTTGCCGGTTTGGAGTCCACTTACACAATGAACGCCGCCATACCTTGGCGTCCCTTTAAAGGGAGGCTCCGCCTTTAACAGTGAAAAAGACATTATCAGTGTCATTTTAATTAATTTGCAATTGCATATGTAATGACTTTCCTAATTTGAGTGATATATCTACAAATACTGTGTCAAATTTGATGAAACTTGGTGCAGATGTTGATCTCGTAGTGTTGTTAATACTGCATCAAACGTTATAAAATATAGTACCGGTGATAATCTGTCAGTGTTAGGATAGTATGCAATAATCTTTAGCAATGTCATCCTGTCTGTTAATTACTAATTGACTCATTTAATGACACTATGTAATTAGGATGGTGGCCTACATTGGTTTTATGTTGTCACCACCATAGAAAGCATTCTTGGCCATTGAGCTCCATCTGTATCGCAGTATTTTTATCACAGACCTAATTAATAAAGAGGACTCTATCCTCTCTGAGGACTTGCAATTAAAATACCCATTTATAAGTGGGGACTGTGTCATCATCGATTACTTATTTGTCTCATTATTTATGTTAAGTGTACATCTCACTCTCTAGACTCATGACATTTTATGATTTCATTTTAGCTAATAGAGACTGTCTATAGAAACTATTAGTGTGGTATTTTTCATTTAGAGGAATGTTAAAATGTATGATAACTGAAGTATTTATTATGCTTTCATCACAAGGACTTTGGTGTGGTGTGATTCATCATGTTACAAATGAACACGAATGGGTCTTATCATATGGCCAGGGAACTAATTCTTGTAACCATGGACCTCTAACAGAATCTGCAGACAGTGACAAGGAATGGCTAGAAAAGGGTAGTCCAGCTCATGTAGCACTGGTGAAAATTGTCATGGACAAGAGATTTACAAATCAAATTCACTACTTCGTAAATTGTAGGTAAGTTGGCAGGTTTTAATGTTGAATTACAAAGTAATACACTGATGTAAATGGCGGAAATTTGCCGCGGTACCTGCACATGTACGGTAACTCTAAACAGGAAGTCTTTAGTCCCTGGTTCTCGCATAAGATGCTGTTGACACTGACTGTCCATGTGATTTTAGTCCCTTGTTTTCATAGAAATCTGTGCATAGTTAGTCAATTTGCTGACAGATAAAGCTGATAGAGAACCTCTCTCTCTTTTAAGTCCTCAAACTGACAGTAGCATAGTCTGTTCCCACACATCTTTGATTCCTTTTGCTCGAATAATGCAAAGTTTGTTGGTTTCAATTTTTGCAGAAGTACTGCTGAGTTAGAGACATTCCAGCAGAGTATACTTGTGTATGCTGCAAAGAGATTTTCATATGTGCCACCAGTATACAGAGCCCTGAATAGTTTAGCAGCATTGGATCACAATGTTCACCACAGCAGGGAAATTATGAGAAACAAAAAGAGTGAAATTGTGTAAGTAGAACACGACATTTACTTTGCCAACTTTGCAGAACAGTAGTACTATTACTACTATTCATGTGGGAGTTTTTCATAGCCATATCACTGTGTGTCTTTTTTTTAATTTAGAGTATTTTTTTATCAGATTTTAATTTTATGTTCTTCCAAAGATTATATTTGTATGGCTCCATGGAAAAACAGCTACTACCCTGGAGGAAGGCTGAGTGGATTCCAATAAAGAACAGGAACAAGAATGTTGAACTTTTACCTCAGTGCTACTTTTGTACCACATTACTTTCTTGGAAGTTTTGGGGTGTATGTGATCTAGCAATGTCAAACTCGTACTGGGAGATCCTGGCAGTAAGATCACATCCCTACCCTGTTTTAGCAAATCAAAAGGCATAATTGTAGGTTACTTTTGTAGAGCTGTACTTCACAACCATGATTGAGAGGTCAATGTTACACTATCCAAACTTTTAATATTGCATTGTCTGTGTGCTCATCAATGACTGATAGACAATTATTTGTCCTCACATGTCCTTGACACAACTTTTAGTATTATCATTTTAAGCCAAGGTCACAGAGAGACTGATGAGAACTACATTCTACTTCATTCAGCTATCATAGGCATTACAACAAGAAAAGTGGAAGGTGGAGTGCCTATCCAGTGGAAGTAAACAAGACATACCCACAAGTATCTCCATTGAAAAAGCTTATTATAGAGAAACAACAGGCTGACCACGGGGGAATGCAGAAGAAGAATGATGTAGAACCAGGATATCCACGAAGAATATCAGCACACGTTGCACCTCTGAGCCCACCGGCAACAGCTTCAATTGTCCAGGAGTAGGTTTCACGTCGACAATAAATGCAGCAATGTGAATAAACTTTTGAAACACCATAAAGCTTGCCACAGTGTTTGTAGCAAGGAAAAGTGTTAGGTGCTTTATAATGGGTATATTGTGCAATACAAAGTCCAAATAATTTATAAATTATTATAAATTTTCTGTAGTCTTCAGTTACTATGGGAACAACAAATTATAGAGTTTATTGGTGTATGTATGGAAAGCCGTAGCTGTCTTAAGTGAAGTAAAATGGTTATTTAATGTGCATTTGTTATATAGTGATGCACATTCGTTATATAGTGATGCACATTTGTTATATGGTGATGCGCATTTTTTATATGGTGATGCACATTCGTTATATGGTGATGAGCATTCGTTATATGGTGATGTGCACTTGTTATATAGTGATGTGCATTTGTTATATGGTGATGCGCATTTGTTATATAGTGATGTGCATTTGTTATATGGTGATGCGCATTTGTTATATAGTGATGGGCATTTGTTATATAGTGATGTGCATTTGTTATATAGTGATGGGTATTTGTTATATGGTGATGGGCATTTGTTATATGGTGATGTGCATTTGTTATATAGTGATGGGTATGTGTTATATGGTAATGAGCATTTTTTATGCGGTGATGCGGGTTTGTTACATAGTGATGCAAATTTGTTGTATGATGATGCACATTTGTTATATAGTGATGGGTACTTGTAATATTATAATGAGCATTTGTTATGTTTTGATGGGCATTTTTTATTTTGCGACCGGCATTTGTTATATTGTAATGTGTATTCCTCATATTGTGCTGTGTATTCGTCATATTGTGATGGTCATTCCTTATATTGTGACGCCCTTCTTTTATAATTGTGATGCGCCTTTGTTATATTATGATGAGCATTCTTTATATGGTGATGGGCATTCTTTATATTGTGATGTGGATTCATCATGTTGTGCTGTGGACTTTTCATGATGTGATGAGGACCATACAACGCCTATTTTTGAGATGCAAATAAATATTTGTGTATTCAAGAAACGTTTAGAATAATGAAACTCAATTTCTAAACGGTAGCTAGGCATATGATACAATATCATATAACTAAGAATTAGGTATATCACCACCTGGTATGTTTAAATAACTGAAATTATAACCACTCGTAATATAGCATCGTTGGCGTAATACAATTTTTACGGTACGACCGCGACTGTGGTTTAGAAAGCGTCCTCTGAGAAGCGGGAAGCCCGCGCAAGCCAAAGGGAGGACTGTCTGACGAAGTTGTGTGTTTGATTTTCACGGTCGGATTGGTTAAAGTTACATGAAGCTGCAATAGTTGTAGCCGACGGGCTGTGCGCCGGCTTTTTTCTGCCTTGTTGGCTGTGTAGCAGCGCCGGCCCGTACAGCGCTACACAACCACCGCCCGGCGCTACACAGCGAACACGGCAGAAAAAGCTGGGGCACGGCCCACAGGCGACAATGACTGCAGCAAAGTTACCGTTACCAATGGAATTTGCAACGATAGCAACAGGACCGTCGCGGATTCTGAACTCTGAACAATTCTGCTGGACATATATTGCACGGCTATGTAATGAGTGAACACGAAATGAATGACATGAACCTCGATAACCGTACATGTAAGACCGGGGCTAAAGACACATCGTCCGCCAGCACGGCTCGTTACCCAATCAGGAGTCTTCCCTGATTTCGGGAAGCATCCGGCTGCCCGAACAGCAGGCCTTGGCAAGCGAAGATGCTAAAGACATGGCTAGAGTCTTTTTTCGTTATTAAACAGACTTGACGCTAATCATCGTGAACCCTTTTATTATTTAATCATTATCATCATTTGTAGTAGCATTAGTTTTATTGCGGAGTGTTTTTATATCAATGTTTTGGATATCAGAGTATGCGACAATACTCTCAAATTTTGATCACACGGACTGATATATATTGTAGTTTACAGACGTGTACCAGCTTGACCGGAAGAGAACCGGAAGTTATTCCTGTGCACGTATACTGAACCGCCAGGCTATTTCGCTAGTAGTAAGAAAAAGTGTACAATTAGGATAAATCTTGTTTTTTAACTACAATCTTGTTTTTTAACACAGGGAATCCCCTCTTATGCACATGCGCGTAAGAGACCACTGAGTCAGGTCACTCAGCGCTAGCTATGACTGCGCCTAACATCAATATATACTATACTAAAAAGCGTTGCTTCATGCGGTAACAGTGGAGCAACCCCTGCTTTGTCATTGATATGGCTACCTATCGATACGAACTTGTTCACCCAATAGATAAAATTTTAGAAATTTCTCCGAACTTAAAATATGACGGAAGACCATTACTTCAAACAATATGAGACGTTTTAGATAAATAACACTGATATCCAAAGTATTAACACTTTTATCTTTACGTACAAATGTAGTTCCAGAGTCGGGGAGGGATTCTACTCTATTTCCACCAACAAAACACTCGATATTTATATCATTACGATCTTTATCAATACTTATAATTATATCACAAGTTGTTCTGTTGTCTGTTTTCATAGCGTAATATCCAACCAAATCATCATATTCATCTCCTGTAGCTAACTTTACACATCTAATGAGAACTGTACCATGCTCAATTATTTTCATATTATCAGTCATCTGTTGATTCATAGTCTGTAAAGTTAATTCAGCTGTCCCCTCCCCCACACTTTTCAGACCCTGTTTCTTTAAAGTTGTGTCCCAAAATAATCTAACTGGAACTCCGCTAGCATTGTATGAACAATAATTCTCCCCATTATTTATCCACCTTCTTAGTGTATTATCTGAAGACATTATTGTATTAAGAGGACTAATTTTAAGGTGAATCGGTATACCAAGAAGTGCAATGTATGGATTCTTAGGAGTAAGCCAACGACGAAAATCTAGCAACTTGTACTTGTTAACATTGCTATCAAAATAAATCACATTTGGAGTCCCAGGAAGTTCAGCCACACCTCCTGCAATTTCACTATCCAATATATCTAAGATGTTACGCGGTACATTATAAGGCATGAATTTCTGACTATCCCCATCCCATGTCAGAGCAAAAGGAGTAGGATCATTCGAAGCCTTTGTGGCGTCAATTACAGTTTCATCGACGTCTTTAAGTTCAGAAAATTCTACAGAATGTATGTGTTTCTGTGCTGTCGCTGGCGATAACACGAATTGTTTCTCACGGTCTTTATAACGAAGGACTTAATCCTTATTATGATTAGTATTATTGTTAACTTTAACATCACTCAGATCTTCGAGCTCGAGATTTTGTACGTGAATTGCACCTAGACCGAAGTTACTTGGGCCAGACATAATTAACCTATATACAGTGAAAATTAAAATAATACCTTGTAATAATATACAACCATGGCTTCAGCTATAGGAATGACAGTTCTCGGTGCTGTATTAAATGCAACGGCATTCACAGGAGGAAATATTATCGGACAAAAGCTTTCTGGGAATGGTGAGGCTCTTATTGAAGAGAAAGTCCGACATGATAAAGCATTAGAAAAATTTGAACATGATCGCAACATCTGGTCAGAAAAAAGATTACTCCAGGCTGACTGGGAAAGAGAAAATCAGGCAAAGGATGCGCATGCTGCGGCTGAATTAAGAGATACAGATGCAGAAATCTTAGAAGAAGCAGCAGCAGTGGCCAACTCTGCGTCAGAAAAAGCAGTTCAATTCTCAGATTATTATCAGCCAAGTCAAGAGCAAAAGAAATATGAAATGATTTATATTGCTGGGGGATTGGCCGTGGGATGGTTTATTATGCATTAGCTACAATAATTCAATACAAAAGCTAATTGGCCAGTTATTGAAACCGACTTCCTTTCCGTTTTGATCTGTTATCCAAATACGCATTGAACTCATATAGTCTGAACCCTTTCTCAATGGCATGGAAATTGAGCTGTTTTAAAATCATAGGTGACCTTTTCACTTATTTCTTTTGTATCCCGAATGGGAAGTATTTGTAAACAGTCCGATACTTTCCCCTGTATGTATTCGCCAGAACCCAACCCAACATAATTTCCAGTAAAATCAATGACATCTGAATGAACTATATATTCAGTGACTGTTAAGAAATCCGCTCGACCTGGGCTCATAGTACTTTTTATCACGGGGTTGCCCTCATTTTTTTCTGACACTGCATAAAAACCTATAAATACTAACTGTATTAACATGGATTATTGCCTGTATTTTAGCTGAAGAGTGCATATACAGATGAATACAGTCAAGAATCCATTTTTTGTATTCAGCGTGCCTGTATTCGTGTGGATTCATGTGCATTCACGTGTATTACACTATAATACAGGCAACTTATTAATGTGAATTTATCTGAATTCTTGGGTTTTCATGCAGATTTGAAAAGCCGACGAGGTTAGCGAAGTTACCTCTAGCATTAAAAAATACTTTAACATCTTTAGCCAAAGTTAGATAAACACGGTTTGTCGGCAGATGTTTTTCAAAATTAATTTTTTGCTGCAAACCGATTGCTTTGTTTAATGTATCAATATTGTAGTTACCTTGAGGTATTAATTTAGTCTTCTTCGGTTGGTCACCTTCTTGGTATTTTATTGACATATTTGCCCTCGTTATGTTATACCATGAATTATATAGTCCACACTCTAGCAGTCTTATCTTCGTAAACTGTGTCATGTCAATGCTAGGGTAAAAATTAACAGTAACCGGTTCGCCTGTTTTGCTTACAATCCAAATGATCATCGTTGTACGTTGTATATACATTACAAAGTATAAGTGTTCGATGAATATATTATTACAAAGTATAAGGTTCGGCAGGAATAATATTTTTCTGTTCAAGGAGATCTTTGGTCGCAACCGCGGCAGCAGTCGCACCGCCTAATTTTGCCAATCGAATTAAATTTGGTCGACTTGGATCGCCCATATCAATTTTTAGAAATTTGCTGGAGATCATTAGATATCCCATCGCAAGTCCTGCGATGACAATACCATCGTACATTGTGTTTACAACTGTTTTAGTATCCATGATTGCTGACAAGTATATAAAATAGAAAAATAAAAAATTACGGAGTTAATCCATCTCATGCAATGTAGAGGAGCTGGGTTCCCCTATCGGAGCCGCTACGGGCTCTGTTTTTTTCGCTTTCTGATTTTGGGGAGGATCTTTCCGGAGGGACAAATATGCCGAGCACGCCCCCAATATAGCCCTAATGCAGTCAATGAAACTCCCACAATTCCTAAAACAAGATAACATTTATTATACCAGCTATCACACTGTTGTGGTGGTACCCTATCGGAACGGTCCCGGAAGGGGTCTATACAGTTTGCTTCAGTTGCTGTCGCGTAGCTATCACTGGTCGGGGTTGCTTGGCGTTTCTTCTCCTTGTTTTGCTTGTTCCATTCCGCTAGTCGCTTCCCTGCAGCCACTCTCCCTGGATGCTTCGTCGGTAACGTAATTTTCTCTATGTTGCGCTGTGGCGTAGTCGTCGGAGGTGACGGAGTCCCTGGCGGAAGCCCTGACGGAGTCCCTGGCGAAGCCCTGACAGAGTCGTTTGCTGAGTCGGTGCTTGCGAAGTTGAATCCATTTATTTCAGGTATTATATTAAGCCCGATTTTTTTAAAATTTAAATGTTTACCTGTAATTAAACCGGTGGAAACTAGAGCAAGTATGGGTCCCCATGTGTAGGCTATCCGTCCTGATAATCTTTTTATTTCACTGTTTAGAATAAATCCTTTTTAAGATCAGTGGCATAGTTATCTCGGTCATCGATTGGAACTACCTGACTGATTGCACGGGCTCCTAGATCTATGAAACTTTGAGTGATATTATCACTTATAAGAGAACTGTATTTCGCTTCATAGACTTTAAATGCTTTATTCGCCGTTTCATCTCCCCATTTTTCTACGTCAGCAATTGAAATCTCCTTACCAAAAATAACTTACTTTGGCCACTTGCGATGACACAGAGTATTTTTTCACGTTTAGTCTCTATTATGGATCGCGCGTCCGACGCTGACACTTCCGTTCCGATAAGGGAACCGTTCCGATAGGCCGCTGTCGTATTTGCCGCTGCCGATGTCTTTATTAAATTCTCCATTGTTTACAGTATGTTATCTATTCTCAGTAAAAAATAAAAATTCGTTCAAACCTGAATCCGAAATATAATATTAACATGGTCTGGAATGTTAGTACGATTCCGAAGTATGGAAAATTCTCCTCCATTAAAATCTATCTGTATATAGAAACACGAATAATGAGTACAGACGCATTCCCAGTTGCTTTTCAATTGAATAAGACGAGCGTACCGACAGTACAGCATGCTGATATTCCTTCCAAACCGAACGGGGGAATAAAACCTATTCTCATGGACTTAGAAATATATGTAACACCGACAGATAAATTTACTTTTCATCCAAGGGATATATTTAAAGATAATGTAATCACTCATCGATCAGCTAAAGAAAGTAATGTCTGGCTGGGCAGCCCGCACATGAAATACTGGGACCAGCAACTGAATTTCGCTGTATGGTGTAGCACTACTGGTTGTGGTATATCATTCGCCCATCTCTTTGGTTCCGAAGGGGGGGAAATCCTCCCTCCGCAAATACGATCATTCTGCCGTTTCCATGTATATTTTACAATACGTAGGATCCTTCATGAAATGGGCGTTGCACTTCCAGACGATACCCCCACCTTCAAAGCCGGCGACAATCCGTACAATCTCGTCCAATATGAACTTCTATGTACAGAATTTGGAAATATAAGCCCAACGAAGTCCGACTTTCGTTATCGAAAAGGTCAAAACTCAGGTCTTGGTTATGGTTATGAATATTACACTAATCGTGGGCCCGTTCGACAGCCAAAAGCAATATACAATGGTCATGACTTTTTCCTCTCTGCCGATGGAGGCGTTTTCTATACACATACCATTTTTGGAAAGAAAAAACATGTACTGCCCGCCAAAGACAGGCCCCACTATTATTTCTTTAGAAATGATGGATCAGAGGGACAATACAATAGTTTCATTCCTCTGAAGGGAGACTCAGGATTGACAAAGGCTGGCCTAGCCCGCCTCAATGAAAGCCTTGAAGCCTACGTATATTGCATACTTGGTGCACAAGCTAATATTCGAAGTACCATAGTGGGTGATACTGGCAGTGCACAGCAAGTCCGAAAAGAATTTGGCGTTCTCCTCGAAGATGAAATTCGTAATACAGACAAAGTAATCAGTTATAGGCGATACCAAGACACAATAATGAATACTGGTGTCAAACTTGATATGGCAGTTTCGCCCAATTTACTTCTCTTGCCGTCTGAGATGGTCATTCTTTCAGGCCCGGCAATCTCGGGTTATAATAATGAATTGCAATACGCAACAGAATCTATGGTCTTCGGGGTGAATGGTGATATAAACACAGAAGTTCGAGAAAGTGCTATACATGAGATGGAAGGGGAAGAGGATCCCGTGAAGTGGCAGGACGAGCATCCCGGAGGGCAGTCTCACAATGACACGAGTCGGATTGCCCTATCGCCTTCGGAACGGGAACGGAAGGCAGCAGCCGTGACCGGCGCAGACCCTATTCACGAATATGGCAAAATTGGTTTGTTATCTTTAGCAATATTCATTACATTTATGTACAGTATATAGATCCGATGTATGCAACTGAACCATTCAACATGATTATAACTGGACCGACAAATTCAGGCAAAACAGAATATGTAATGGATCTCCTCACCGGTCCGTACTTAAGGAAATTTGAATATATAGTTTTCATTTGTCCGACATTCATGAACAATGAAACATATAATAAAAGATTCATTTTCACCGATGACAATGTGTTTGTGTTTCCGGTCGGACTCGATGCTGTGGATGATACACTAGCCTTCGTACATAAGGAATGGGCCGGCACGAACACTTTAATAATCCTCGACGACTGCGCCTCGTCCAAAGATATGAAGAAGCGCAGTGACGTTTTAGTCAAACTTGGTTTCAGCGCAAGACACGACGGATTGTCTTTCTGGGTTCTGACACAACAATATACAAGTATTAGTAAACCATTCAGGGAAAACATACAGATGTTAGTACTATTTTACACACCGAGCAAGACAGACAACAAGACTATTATAAAAGAATATGGAATGGAGGTGTCAGAACGGGAAGCCACGGACCTGGTCAGACAATTGAAAAGTAGGCCATTCAGTAAACTAGTATTTCATTTACGGCATCCGTACGACATTCAATTTTTCGTTTAATATAGCTAATCATGGAAGGCTCTACCGAAGGTACTCTTAGAGAATTATATTACAACCCGAAAACTGGTTTTGGAGGTGTACAAAAATTATATGACGCAGCACGCTCCAGCGGGCTAAAAATTACTAAGAAAGAGGTACAGGAGTGGTTAAAAACTCAGCTAACTTATAATCTACATAAACCGGTACCTCGTACTCGTGGCGGCCGGCGCGTTTTCGTAACATCGATAGACTCACAGTGGCAAGCGGATCTCGTGGAATTCCCTGCAGCATTCGCAAAAGAGAATCGTAACATTCGATACATGCTAACAGTAATCGATGTGCTCAGCAAATATGCATGGGCCAGGCCGATACAGTCAAAAACGGCTGATGATACGTTACAGGCGCTACAAGACATAATTAAGAAATCCGGGAGGCAACCCGACAAACTTCAGACAGATGAGGGGCGGGAATTTACTAATCGAAAAATGCAGAAATGGTTGGAGGAGTCAGGCATTCACTGGTTTCACACCTACAGTGACAAAAAAGCTAGCGTTGTTGAACGTTTTAATCGGACCCTTAAGACGATGATGTGGAAATACTTTACATACAGACAGACACGTTCCTGGCTCCCCATTCTACCAGAACTTCTCGAGAATTACAATAACACCGTTCACGGAAGTATCAAAATGAAACCCGCCGACGTAACAGAGGACAACGATTGGCAAGCATTTTATACACTTTACCCTGAGTTGGCAGCCCCGGGGCGAGCTAACCCTGAATTCAAGCCGGGAGAACGGGTTCGAATTACAAAATACAAGACCACTTTCAAGAAAGGATATTTACCAAATTGGACAGAGGAGATTTTCGTGGTTTCAAAAGTTGCGTATGCGGCTGGACTGGAACGCCGCCAGTTTACAAAATAAAAGATCTGAATGGAGAGGAAATACTCGGCACTTTCTATTCTGATGAACTGCAGAGTGCCCTTTCGGAACGTGCCGACGAGCTGTACAGAGTAGAACGAATTTTGAAGACGAAAAAAATTAGAGGAAAGAAATATTATCTGATAAAATGGAAAGGTTATCCAGAAAGTTTCAATAGTTGGGAGCCGGAGGAAAATGTTATTAGAACTTCGTAAGTTCCTGTGCTGGTACTTGTCAAGTACTAACGTAAGTACTAACGTAAGTATTTACGAAAGTTATTCAATAAGTACCATGGAAGAAGTCTTAATTTCTTGAAAGCCGAAAGTGTCAGTTTACCACCCCGCTTCCAACCACCTGGCCAAGTATTTATCATGTACTGTCGTAAGTAATGTTCACTTATTGCATCTTGTTTGGCCGTATGTGGATGAGGTGGTACCTCGGTTCCTGAACATATTAAGTTTGCAAGATCTTCAAAGCGACTGTACATGTTGCCCTTATCCGTTCTTTCGAGTCCCCCTTTTTCAGCTTTATCTATAAGTTCTGGCTGAAGTATAATGTACACAACTGACATGAGCCATAGACAAGTAACTTCAAAGTCTTGCTGCTTCATCATATCAAGTGCCCGTAAGTCAAACGGAGCATTATAAGCACACACTGTTTCACAAGCATTAAGAAGTTTGTGTAGGTTCTTGAGTGTGACTCGAGGTTGTTCTAGTTGTTCTTGTCCAGGTGGATAGTACGCTTTTTCAAGTTCCTCCTTGCCGAAACCGTCTATTAAAAATCCCTGGCTGCCGCCGCTCCATGCAATTCCAAAGTCAAAAGCTCGTGGAGATTCTTCTACTGGTCCGACTGTCTCGGTATCAATTGTTGGATTAAGTATATTCTTGAGAAGGGCAGGCGTAAGAGATTGATGAATTACCAAACATGGAAGCCTGTAGTCATTACAAATTTCTAAGAAAGTCTGTTTGAACTTATTGTGAATCTCTTCTAGTTCTTCTAAGGCAGCTATTTCATATTGTCTGGCTCGAGTCAACACATTCTGCCTGCAATAATCCCAAGGCATATCTTTGAATATGATAATGAAACTATGTAAATGGTCAAATGCTCTAGAAACAATCTTTTTTTCTTCCGCTGCCACGGAAACGCCCCGGATTCTAGAAAAAGTTAGATGTTGAATTATGGAAGAGTCACAAATAATGTAGCGTTCCGAAGGGGCTTTCCCAGCCCGACATTGTAAACTAAGAGTATGTTCTATAAACTGCTTCTGAAAATCGGCAATCAAAACTTTCCCATTATAAAAGTCGACAATGTTGCTGGAAAAACTAGTGTCAAATTCTGGTACGTGAGACGCAGCCAAATTTACTGCATCGTAACTCTTACCACTTCCAGTTGGTCCATTTATGAATATGTATGACATTTTGGGGATACTATATCATAGAAAAAAAAATTAAAATTATTTTTTATTAAGATATATACGATAAGACAATGGCAATTCTTTCTATTTCAGATGCAATAAAAATACTTGAAACCGGAGAAATTCAAATCAGTGACGATAAACTCATATTTGGTGAATCTTTGGTAGATCCTTTCATATACGTAGACAGTGAGCTAGAAGTGGTTTTCAACATCGGACCTAAATATGGATCCAACGATCCTGCTACATGCGATGAAATGTGTGTCCGTTGGCAACAAAGTCTTCAAAAGTTTACCGATTTAATAGTATTCCGTACCTTAGGTGAAAGTTTCGATGCAAGCACTGCTAAAAGTTATGCTGCAAGCCTGGCCGCTCACTCCAAGAATCCTACTGGATTTTACAATCCATCTAAAGTGTATCAGAAGCGAGGGAGCGAGACAAAGTATTTTAAATTTCGGTTTAAAAGAAGGGGACCTCACGATTTCGCTACATGTATTGATATGGTTCAAGAAATTGACTGCGGTTTTAAAGCAGTGAGCCCATTGCCAGTCCGAGAAAATCCTGCTATTGTACCTCGTAATATCAGGAAAGGTAGTAAGATAGAATTCTTAGCATTTAAACCGCGCTTAAATAAACGTGCTCTTTCTTTCACTGTTGAGAGGTTATTTTGTGCTGCGCCTAATAAACCAGAAATTCAAGATGCGGAAGAACTAGTCGACTTAGAAAGATTAGGCGAGATATATAAACAAATAAATGCTGCTAAAAATATTATAGTGGATTTTGATGACCTATCATAGAATAATATTTTTTCTTTTTAAAAATTTTTAGGATAGTATATATCATAAAGATTATTATCCGTCGATTACATACAGCATTCAAGGGAGCAGTTTACGAAAAGAATTTCCTGAAGTCAAGCGAGTCGTGGATATTGGGGCGCTGGTGGATATTGAAGGTATGGCCAAAGAAAGAAAGATGTACTCTGTTTATGCAGAAATGGAAGTCAAATTTTCGGATCCGAAAAACGGTAATACACAAAATCGTACATTGCCTGTTAAATTAAAAGATACATACACAAAAGATGTAGGAGGGTCGGATGTGAAACAACAATTAATAGATCGCTACGACCATATGCTTGATACAATTGAAGCTGTTGAGGGTTCTGGTCTCGTTCTCGAGGAGATACTTAATTTTGAAGTAATTCTAGTAGAAGTTTTACTCGGGGCCGGAACGGAACGGATTCAACTTCCCGGATGGTTAAAAAATAAGCATTGTGTGAGCGATCTTATTCTACCTTCTGGCAGCGAGAATTGTTTTCAGTATGCCGTCGTAGCAAGTATAAAGTTGAGCGACCCCGCGTTTCGCAAAAAGAAATGTGGTCAGGTAAGGAGAAAATGGAATACGTATGACAAATTTATGGCTGACTACTGTTGGGATGGAATACCATTTCCTACGCCCGCCGATAAGGTAGTAACATTCAAGCGCTTCGAGCAGCAAAATCCAGGCACGAAACTCCAAGTGTTTCAGATCTACGAAAATGATCCCGCCCCGTCCGACATAACTGTGTTATATAGTGGTTCCGAAGGTGGAACGGATCAAATAGCAAATATATTACTGATAGTTGGTGAAGATGGCAGCCACTTCGTACCAATTACTTCGTTAAATCGCCTTCTTAATTCTCATAATAATCGAAAGAATGAGCGCAGACAGAAGTGTATTTGTATGGTTTGTAAGCGAGGTTTTGCGTCAACAGAAGAATTAGAAAAACATCAGGTATACTGTGGAACAGACACTGCCCAGCCAGTTTTTCCTAAGGAAGTATGTCAATTTGAAGGACATAAGAAGAAGGTGCCCTGTCCCTACGTCGTGTATGCAGATACTGAGGCAATTATTGAGAAGGACACCAGCCTGCACATTCCAATTTGTCTTTCGTATGTTATGGTGGAACGATGGGGACTGGACAGTAAGCCAAAAGTTTATGGTTACAGAACATTCCCGGGCTCTCCTGTGTTACAGACTTTCTAAAAGATATGAAGAAAAGGGCTGAGCATTATTCGAAATCGTATTATTGGAAAATAAAACCGATGAAAGATCCTTCTAATTACAACGATCCAGACTGTATTGCATGTGCGACACCCGCCGGATACCGAATAGTGAAGGACGGAACGACTTTTTATTGTGAGGGATGCCGTCCGTCGAGAACCATTCCTATCTACTTTCACAACCTCAAGGGATACGATGGTTCTTTTATTTTGCAAAAGTTACATGAAATCGGGGACGCTGATGCCGGAGGGGAACCAGAGCCAAATATCATAGCTAAGACGGGCAATGGTGGAATTATGTGTCTTATGAAAACATTTATTTTTAGTGCCTCAATTGTTGTTGATGGGGGGAGGGAGACAAAGAAACGTTTCTTTTCTATAAAGTTTATGGACAGTGCTCAGTTGATGTCTGGGTCGCTCGCGAAGTTGGCAAAGACTGTGCCAGAGGATGGATGGACGGCAGTACCACTTTCGTACCCGGACATTCAGCAGGCGAAAGGTTTCTTCCCCTACGAATATTTAGACTCGGTTGACAGACTAGAAGAGGGTGAGCTCCCGGAGAGAGGCAAATTTTATAGCAAATTAACGGAAGAGGGGATTTCGGAGTCCGATTACGAACATGCATTGCAAGTATGGGACGAAGTTGGATGTAAGACGATTCGTGATTATATGGAATTCTATTGTGAGACGGACGTTCTCCTTCTTGCAAATATATTCGAAAATTTCCGCGACACATGTTTAAAAGCATATAAGTTAGATCCAGCCCACTATATGTCAGCGCCCGGCTTGACATGGGATGCTATGTTACTTTACACAGGTAATAAATTTAAACTCATTCAAGATGCTGAGCAGATGACTTTCATTCAGAGGGGAATTAGAGGCGGTATCAGCCAGTGTAATATTCATTACTTACAGACAAATCATCCAGCTTATGCTATAGACGAGCCTGGCGGAGCTGGTGGGAATTATGATCCGGAGAAACCATTGTCCGAAATAAAATATCTCGATGCTAATAATCTTTACGGATGGGCAATGAGTCAACCAATGCCAACGGGCGGACTTCATTGGATGACGATGGAAGAATTGTTAGAATGGTCTGCTCAGAATGGCGGAGCAGGATTTGATTGGGGACCCGGCGCTAGATTTCCTCCAAGTTTTCTAGAAGTAGACTTAGAATATCCAGTCGAATTACATGAAGAACACAGCGATTTGCCATTAGCGCCACATCACTATGAATTTCCGAGGCAGGGCAGTCGACTGATTACAAGTGTGTTGGACAGAGAGAGATACGTCTTACACTACAAGTTGCTTGAATTCTATCTTCGGATGGGAATGCGACTGAAAAAGGTGTATCGGGCGCTTGCCTTCGAAGAGGCACCATGTCTCGCCGACTACATTGACTTTAACACTAAAATGAGGGCACAGGGAAAGACAGATTTTGAAAAGAATTTCTATAAGTTGATGAATAACGCG
Source organism: Ptychodera flava (assembly GCF_041260155.1). Lineage (NCBI taxonomy): Eukaryota > Metazoa > Hemichordata > Enteropneusta > Ptychoderidae > Ptychodera > Ptychodera flava. The sequence continues at coordinate 2,068,569 of NW_027248279.1, read as the reverse complement.
ATGTTTGGTAAGACAATAGAAGACGTTCGAAAGTACAGAGACTTTAAATTTGTTCCGGACCGCGATTCCGATAGTGGTCGTAAAAAGATTCAGAAGTATGATCCAAAGACGAAACATATAACTTTCATAACTTCCAAAAAGGATGGTGATTCCTGCGACAGTGTTCTCCTGGAACTGAAAAGGGAAAAATATGAATATAAAAAGCCAGTTTTCATTGGCGCGGCAGTACTCGAACTTTCTAAGCTGCTTATGTATGAGACGCATTACAATTACTTTCGAAAGCGGTTCCCTGGAATACGATTAGCCTACATAGATACTGATAGTTTTGTTTACAGTGTACCTCTTCCTTCCCCGGACGTAACTTTCAATGATATAGTTCGGGAAGATGTGGAAAAGAATGGTAAGGAGTCGATATATGATACTAGTGGGATGAGCGGCCCCGATTTTCCGAAGATTAATAAAAAGGTGATAGGCAAATTTAAAGATGAGTTGAATGGTGAACCTATTCTTGATTTTGTCGGCATACGCTCGAAAGTGTATGCTTTTCGGACTCCAACTTCGGAGACGAAAAAAATAAAGGGATAAAAGGTGTTTGTGTTAGAAAACATTTGAACTTTGAAGACTATAAGGATCTGTTTGAAACTGGGAAGGAGCCCGAGCGGGCACAATTTGTACAGTTTGTACGGAAATAACCTGGAGAAATCCGTAGTGAAAAGCGTAATAAATCATGATGGCGCCAAATGATATCAAACGTGTGCAGTTATATAATCTGGACACGGGCGAATGGCTGGCAGAAACATGGCCGATAGGACGGACCTACGGTCACGGTTCAAATTTTAAAGAATCTTATTTACTATTCTTAACGTTGACCTGGGCATCACTGATAACATAAACGTGGGCAAATATATTATCATCGCGAGCGTCGTCGCCAACTTTTACTGAAGTGTCCATTTTTATTATCTCAAGTTGAATTCCATCCTTTGTGTTCATTACTCTAAGACCATTTCCATGAAACTCAATATCTTTAAAGCTACGCAGATCGATAAACAGACAGAATTTATTCTTCAAATAATCGACTCATCTATATCAATTTCACACCAATCTTTATCTTCAGCAAAATACCGTCGTGCCTCTCGCCAAAATTGTCTTGGTATCATCTTCTGAGCGTATATTTTGTTCGCAATGCCCTCAATCATTACAGACACAGATTCAATGGATGGGTTAAAGAAAAGTTCACTATTAAGTTCTGACTGATTCTGATTTTTAGTGAAGAGTATAGCGATACCTCTAATGCTACGTCGTGGTACATTTATATTTTCATTGATAACCGTGGTTGATTCTTTGAATGGGATTGTTCTAAAATAATGTATATGCTCGTAGAGAAAACTTTTCCCACTGTTGTAATAACCAGCAGTATCTCTCGCGAGTACGGGATCACTTAATGTTTCGTATTTCATTTGAATGTTTTTTAATTTATAATTGGGTGTAACAACATTATTACTGACAAGTAATTGGGAGGCGGGTGCCAACGTAATTTCCCATTCGATATGACTCCCTAACTCTTTTGGATATGCAACTCCATGGCCTGTTATGAGGGGATGGGACAGACGAATAGCATATTTTGTTTTATACGCGTCGAAAAGTAAAATATCGTCCCATTTTGAAAGCCTGTCGTCATTTGCATCGGTCGCGCCACTTCTCAATTTTCTTAGATTTTCGTTCTGAATTCCGTACAGTGTCATGTTCGTTCTCTCCTTTTTATGTTTGAAGAGATCGCGATAACATTCAAAAGGTTATATTGTTATGTAGGTCATTTCCCCCACACTCATCATGACCTGAGTTCAATTAGTCTAGAACATTCTCAAGGTCACTGCCCTTGATGACCTCACAACTTGAATTCAATTAGTCATGTTTGGAATGTTCTGGAAAGTTGATTAGTTGTGTAAGGGAGATAATTTTAGAACAGTAATTAGCATGTCAATAAAAGTTCTAGATTGTTCTTATATGCCTTTATAAAAGGGACGTGCACAGCTTCCAGTCAGACTTTTGGGATCGTGTCTCTTGTGTGTTACTAAACTCCAGCAGTAGTCATTCTCAAGACTTTTCAAGACCTTCACTGCCAACGCTGGATTTATACTGTGGACTTTGTGCAGCTTCAAGCCTGCAAGGACTGTTCATTCATCCAACTGACTGTTACAACTCTGAGACTGGAGCTTTGCCGTCCCAGCTGAGATAAGTAGTCTGTACACTTTTAAAGCTTGTACTCTATCCCTGACTTAGCAATTAGTTTTATTTTCGTATAAATTTTGTTTTAAACGTAACTGCTGAGTTCACCCTTTTGTTCGTTTTCTCTGCACGTAACAAAATTGGGGGCTCGTCCGGGAGACGAATATTTTGAGCCGTTTGACAACATTTTGCCTACCTTTTCAAAACTACTTTACACTGTGAACTCAGCGAAATTTAATCATGGCGGAATTCAAGCCAGACGAATTTATGGATGACCTTGATCAGGACACATTTAATTCCCTCAGAAAAGACAACCTCATAGCACTGGCAAATTTCCTTAAAGTAGATGTCAAAAGATCTATGCGCAAGCGAGAAATACAGTTCAAGATTGCAAAACATTTAGTTAATTCTGGCCATTTTGAGGAGTCTGCCTTAAAAGATTATGAACCTGAGTCTTCCTTTGAACTCAGAAAATTAGAGTTAGAAATACAGGCAGATTTGGCACGTGAAAAGATGCAAATGGAAGAAAGACAGAGAGAAAAGGAATTGCGATTAGAAGAACAGCGATTACAGGTAGAAATAAAACGTTTAGAGCTTGGACAGTCAGGAAAATTCTTCCCTTCAGACAAGTTTGACATCACTAAGCATTTCAGGTTAGTTCCCCCTTTCCAAGAAAAGGATGTTGATAAATATTTCCTTCATTTTGAGAAAATTGCTCAGAGTCTGAATTGGCCTAAGGAGTCCTGGTCTATGCTTTTGCAGAGTGCTTTGGTGGTAAAGCCAGAGAAATTTACATTCAGTTGTCAGTAGACAGGCTTCAAATTATGATTCTGTGAAGGAATTAATTCTCAAGGGCTATGAGTTGGTGCCTGAAGCTTACCGTCAGAAATTTAGGGATTGTGAGAAGGTGAAGGATCAAACTTATGTTGAATTTGCTCGAACAAAAGAACAACTGTTTGATCGTTGGTGCTCTTCTGAAAAGGTCAGTCAGAATTATGACAAATTACGACAGCTTGTTTTGATTGAGGAATTTAAAAGGTGCATCCGGAGTGACATCAAGACGTTTATCAATGAACAAAAGGCAGATACATTAGAGGTTGCTGCACGTTTGGCCGATGATTATTCATTGACCCACAAATCTTCATTTCTCAGCAAACCATCCCAGTCCTTTTCATACAGAAACAATGCAGGTAAATTTAACTCGTCCTTTTCATCCAAGAATTTTTCAAAGGAGAGTAGGAAATCAAATGACAACAGTTCACAGAGTTCAAGTAACACTCCACATCATCAGATCCCAAGTCTCAATCTCCTTCTGACAAACAGTTCGGTACACTTTCTTGTAATTATTGCAAGAAAGACGGCCATTTAATGTCAGAGTGTTTCAAGTTGAAAAGAAAACGTGAAGGTCAAAGTGGTCAAAGTGGATCTAAGCCCACCGGCTTTATTTCTTCATCAACTCAATTAGAGTCTAATAATGTGTGTAACACATTTTCTGAGGTTAAACCCCTCTTATCCCCAATTAATGAGGTCAAGGTCAATTCTTCTCAAGATAGCATTATGGGTATTTTCGAACCATTTATTCATGATGGTTTTATTATCACTTTCTAGTGATTTTTCTTCCGCTACCGCTGTCAAAATTTTAAGAGATACCGGGGCTTCCCAGTCTCTTTTGTTGGCAGATACCCTGCCGTTTTCTGAAAAGTCATTTTCAGGTTCTAAAGTTCTTATTAAGGGGGTAGATTGCAATGACTTTATTCCTGTTCCTCTCCATAATGTCTATTTGTCTTCGGACTTTGTTTCTGGACCTGTGACTTTAGGTATTAGGCCTTTTTTGCCTTTTGAAGGGATTCACCTTCTTCTTGGAAACGACCTTGCTGGGGACAAGGTCATTACTAATCCACTTGTGACTGATAATCCTAGTTTAGATCAAAATCCAGAGCCAATAGAGGAAGACATTCCCGGCCTTTTCCCATCATGTGCCATTACTCGAGCCATGTCAAAGAAAACTTCTGAGAATCAAAATACTCTCAAAAATAATGTCACAGATGTTGACTTAATGACACCTTTCTCAGTCAGGTGTTTGACACGGAGCATTCCGTTATCCCTCGTGGATTTGAAACTTCCAGTAAAACTTCTGCTGACCAAAGTCAGACATTTTCTAGATCAAATCTCATTGCAGAACAACACAAAGACCCAGATATTTTGTGTTTGTTTGACAGGGTAGATGATGAAGGTAAAACTTCAGATAGCTCTGTTTCCTATTATACAAAATCTGGTATTCTCATGCGTAAATGGAGACCTCCAGACGTTTTGGTTGATGACGATTGGGCTATAAAACATCAAATTGTGGTTCCAAAGCCCTACCGTGCTGAAATATTGCGCCTGGCCCATGAAACGCCCTGGGCTGGTCATTTGGGAGTAAGGAAAACTTATCATAAAATTCTCAGTCACTTTTATTGGCCTAATCTCAGGCAGGATGTAGCACATTTCTGTAAACTTGTCACACATGTCAAATGGTAGGAAAGCCAAATCAGACCATTCCAAAGGCCCCTTTACAGCCAATTCCTGCATTTCAAGAACCATTTAGTAGGATACTAATAGACTGTGTTGGGCCCCTACCAAAAACAAGATCAGGAAATGAGTACATGCTGACAATAATGTGTACATCAACTCGGTTCCCCGAAGCCATACCACTGAGAAATATAAAGACAAAGACTATAGTGAGAGCTTTAGTCAGATTTTTCACTTTATTCGGCCTCCCTAAATGTGTCCAGTCCGATCAAGGCTCCAACTTTATGTCTGGTATTTTTCAACAAGTAATGGATCAGCTAGGCATTAAACAGTATAGGTCATCCGCCTATCATCCAGAAAGTCAGGGTGCTCTTGAGCGATTTCATCAAACTTTGAAAAACATGATTAGGACCTACTGTTTTGACACAGAGAAGCAGTGGGATGAAGGAATTCATTTTCTGCTCTTTGCTGTTAGAGAGTCAATTCAAGAGTCTCTTGGTTTTAGCCCATTTGAGCTTGTATTTGGACATACAGTCCGTGGCCCACTTAAGCTCGTTAAAGAGAAATTCCTATCAGACGATGATGATTGTCTGAATATTTTGCAATATGTGTCAGATTTTCGTACAAAACTCTCTAAAGCATGTGAATTAGCCAGAGAAAATCTTGAGTCATCTCAGCAGTCAATGAAAACCAAATATGATAAAAGCACCTCAAAACGGAAGTTTGAACCAGGTCAAAAGGTTCTTGTTCTACTTCCAATTCCTGGCAAACCACTCCATGCTCGTTACTTTGGGCCATATCTAATTGATAAGAAATTGAGTGATTTAAATTACATCATAATAACACCTGACAGGCGAAAACAAAAACAGCTATGTCACATAAATATGCTTAAGCCATATTTGGATAGGGATAATCCTACTATAACTCAGCCTGTCAGTGCAGTCAGTTCAAACCATTATGAAGATAGTGATACTGAAACTGACTTAAGTGAAAATACTCTAAACTCAAAGCTGGGCTCGGTCAAGCTTCAGAACTCAGAAATCCTGGAGAAGCTGGAGTCTACAAAGTTGGCACACCTCCAGCCAGAACAACAACAACAGGTGAAAGAACTGCTCCACGAATATAAACACCTTTTCAAGATGTTCCAACGAGGACAAACGTCATCTATCACAACGTTGATGTTGGGGACAGTAAGCCTGTAAAACAACATCCATACAGACTGAATCCAACAAAAGCGAAATATCTCCAGGAAGAAGTCAAATACCTGCTGGACAATGACTTTATTGAACCCAGTAAAAGTAACTGGAGTTCGCCGTGCATACTTGTTCCCAAATCAGATCACAGTTATCGTATGTGCACGGACTTTAGGAAAGTCAACACTTTAACAAAGACAGACACTTTCCCAATCCCGAGGATTGATGACTGCATCGACCGAGTGGGAAAAGCCAAGTATGTGACGAAATTTGACCTACTGAAGGGATTTTGGCAAGTCCCTCTGACGGATCGTGCTCGTGAAATATCCGCCTTTGTTACACCAGACGGATTGTTCCAGTACAAGGTGATGCCATTCGGAATGAAGAACTCTCCGGCAACGTTCCAACGGATGATCAACGACGTCATATCCGGGCTAGACGGGTGTGCAGCCTACGTTGACGACGTCGTCCTGTATAGTGACACCTGGGAGGAACACATCAAGCTCATGCGGAAGTTCTTTGAGAGACTGAGTAAAGCAATGTTGACTGTCAACCTTGCCAAATCTGAGTTTGGTTGGGCGAGGGTAACTTACCTCGGACATACTGTAGGACAGGGTGAGGTAAAACCTGGTGATGCCAAAATCAGTGCCATTTCAAGTTTCCCATACCAAACTGCAAACGACAACTGATGCGCTTTCTCGGTATGGCTGGTTACTACAGAAAATTCTGTCCAAATTTCTCCACAATTACTGAGCCTTTGACTAACTTACTTAAAAAGAAAGTAAAGTTTGTTTGGTCAGAGCAATGCCAACATGCATTTGATACAAAGTGCTCCAGTGTTGTCTGCACCAGATTTCACTTTGCCATTCAAATTAGCTGTGGATGCTAGTGATACGGCTGCTGGTGCTGTTTTATTGCAAGAGGATAGTCATGGTGTAGATCATCCTGTTTGCTATTTTTCACGCAAATTTAACAAATCCCAGAGAAACTACTCTACAATTGAAAAAGAGTGTTTATCTTTGATATTAGCTTTACAGCATTTTGAAGTTTATGTTACTTCTTCAAATCAGCCAATAGTGGTTTATATTGATCACAACCCTCTTGTTTTTCTGCAGAAATTTAAAGGCAAAAATCAGAGATTGCTAAGATGGAGTTTAATGTTACAGGAGTTTAATCTTGACATTAGACATATCAAAGGCAGAGACAATTTAATTGCAGACTGTCTCTCTCGTATTTAGAGTTTATTGTTGTTCACTTTCAAGAAATTTTATTGTTGTTCACTTTCAAGAAACTTTACTTTAGAGTAAACAAAATTTGAGTACTTAAATCCTTTTCAAGATTACATTTGTAAAAGAAAGATTTTTCTTTGAAAAATTTCTTTTTTGAAGAGGGGGTGTGTTATGTAGGTCATTTCCCCCACACTCATCATGACCTGAGTTCAATTAGTCTAGAACATTCTCAAGGTCACTGCCCTTGATGACCTCACAACCTTGAATTCAATTAGTCATGTTTGGAATGTTCTGGAAAGTTGATTAGTTGTGTAAGGGAGATAATTTTAGAACAGTAATTAGCATGTCAATAAAAGTTCTAGATTGTTCTTATATGCCTTTATAAAAGGGACGTGCACAGCTTCCAGTCAGACTTTGGGATCGTGTCTCTTGTGTGTTACTAAACTCCAGCAGTAGTCATTCTCAAGACTTTTCAAGACCTTCACTGCCAACGCTGGATTTATACTGTGGACTTTGTGCAGCTTCAAGCCTGCAAGGACTGTTCATTCATCCAACTGACTGTTACAACTCTGAGACTGGAGCTTTGCCGTCCCAGCTGAGATAAGTAGTCTGTACACTTTTAAAGCTTGTACTCTATCCCTGACTTAGCAATTAGTTTTATTTTTGTAATAAATTTTGTTTAAACGTTAACTGCTGAGTTCACCCTTTTGTTCGTTTTCTCTGCACGTAACAATATTTATTCAAATTGAAAAGTGCCTGACCCTCAAATGTGAGAACCATACGCTCCACCAAATTTTTTGCAACATTTTGAACTACCCGGTTATTTTCATGTCCTGTTACTTCGAGATCAAAAACCAGGTCGAAAGTATCTGGAACTAGTACTACTCCGCTTTCTAACTTCGGACATCGTATGATAAGTGTCTGGCCTGGATCTGCCTCACTTGGATTATGAGCAACCACATGATGAGTTCTTTCTGACTTCGTTCCATTCGGTATTCGGTTGGTGAAAGTCGGTGATAATGTTCTATCGTACCCCATTTTCGTGTAATGTATATAGTAGAAGAAAAAAAGAAAATAAATCACATCTTTACATAAATATTTCCGTCTGACTGAAAGATAAATCGATTGCCTGTGTCGCGAATCAATCGAAGAACCCAATATTCTTGTAGATGTTGGACTTCCATTTCATCATTGTCAATCTCCTGAAAGACGTTTATGAATTCTAGTCGCTTAAAGAAGTTAGTCTTTTGACATTCCTTAATGAAAGCTAATATGTTATGATATAGATTATCATCTTTGAGTTGGACACCTGGATTTGCTCGAAGGATATGTCGATTTACTCGTCGGAGTTTACACCATTCCAATTCGACAGAGAAACCAAACAGGTCTTTATTTTTAGAAAGAAACTTTGCAATATTCTTTTCACCAAACATGCCGATTCCGTAGGGGTCATATATTAATACATAATTTTATTTATAATGACTAATGTTAATCCAGTTAAAAATATCCATAGCTGTTCTCCAACAAATCCGACCACCGATCCTGCTGTTTTTAATAGAAAACTGACAAGGGAGCCGATTAAACCTAGTATTGCAGCAGCACTTTTTGCGGCCAATGTTTTTAACCATTTGCCAAACTGCTTTACAATTTCCTTCGCTTTTGTGTAGCTATCACTTGAGCCTTTGGGCGGACCTGAACCATTGTTTGACCCAGAGCTGCCAGTTCCTGCTCCTCCTCCTCCTTTAGTCACAGCTAGGGCAATTGTTGATATTGTCATTCCAAGGGCAGTCAGTATTGCAGCGATTGTAATACCATTTCGTTTAAATAATTCTGTCAGCTTCAGCCTGAGTGATAATTCTGGATCAGAAATTACATCACGAAGAGACCTAGTTGTAGCCAGACTTTCACGTGCCTCACTGATCTTACCATGTTCGTATTCAATTCGATCAACAATTTTAGCTTCTCTTGTTATAAGTTCAGCTAGTAGTTTTTCAGCTTTTTCTTTTGCTTGGGTGTGTTCTTCAGGAATTTCCTTTAACTGTTTTTCAACTTCTCTTTTCTCTAGCCTTATTTTAACTTTTTCATTGTTAAGCTCGCTAATACGCATATTCGCAATCCTTAATTCATCATTAATAGCTCTATATTCAGGGTTTAGATTGTTCCATTGTTCGATTTTATTTTCAAAAGCTTGTATTTTATCTGCATTGCCGCTAGCATCTTGCCGTAATAATGTAAGTTCATCTTTGTATATACCCATGTCTTCTGGTGTCATCTTCTCAGTCGGTATTTTATCGGTTATCACATCTTTAGAATGCAATGTATGACTCACATTTTCGGGCTCTGCGCTAGAGCGATATTCGACTCCACTCAAACTGTATACTTTAGTTACAAATTCATATCCTCCCGCTTCTCTTTTTACTGACTCGAGCGATCTAAATCCACGTCCTGTAAGTTTTGATAGCCTGAGGTTTTTATAATACAACTTTCCATTCTTAATCTTTGCATTCAAAATTAATTCGTTTCGTGCTGCCGGATTTTTAATTTTATTCTCGTTTAAGAATTGTTCAGCCATTTGCGTTGTAATTACTCCTCTCTGTCTAATCAACGAATCACCTGGGGGTTTATCGCGTGAGCTAGCCTGGAAAGGATCGGCTTCTGCAAGGGCATTATCATCGTCTATGAAGTATGTTTCAGCAGTAGCATCATCATCATTTAAATTTGCATCATCGAAATCCTGGAGTGGTATATCTTCTCCTCCTTCTGCCATATTGTCTTTCTATATTACTACAATTATTTTTTATCATTCCTTACATATACAGTAAAAAAAAAATGCACGTCTCAGTTGTTGAAAGCGTTGAACAATTGGCTGATTACATAGAAAGAACAAGTGCTGCATATCGACGAAGTTACAAATTGATGGGTCGAATTGATATGGCTCTTAATATTACTAAAGGAATTCTTGTAAGCTCTGCTGTAATAGCAGCAATTCCAACAGTTCCGGTACTGTTAGCCTTAAGTCCTATACCAGGTGTTATTATTGATGTGATACAAGGAAAAACAGGAGTATCAAAAAAGCGAGAGAAATATAAACATTATTACGTTCAATATAAACAGCTGCTTACACAAATACAAGAAAAAGGCGCAACAACAGAAAACACCTCAGAACTTATTCAGGACATTTTCAAGCAGGCACTAGAAATACAAAAACAAGAAGGATTTAGTCCGCCGCTGGAACGATACCTACGACATTATGGATTAAATGGATATGAAAGTTAGTTAACGAGATCGTTCAGAAAAAATTCTGTAGAAAATTTTTCTGAAAACTGTAGAATGGCAGACCTTTAACATGACATCACAAGTTGCTAAGCAACCGGAACGGTATTGCGAAAGTCATACTGGAAAGTCCCTGCTGGAAAAGGTATTGCGCAACATCCCTACGGTTCCGGTCTGCACATAAATTACTTCTGTTGATCGCGTGCCATGGTAGGTTGAACTCTTCGAATGAATTCGTGATCTTCTAGTTGAGGTGACCTCCGGTTCTTTCAGTGTTGGTTCCAATAACTATATCACACACGCCTAATTCGCTCATTCAGGGCTTCTGGACTCCAATCCATCTGTAGAGCTTGAAAGTGCCAGTCTGTGTTGAAGAGTCTCCGTCCATTATTGAAATGTGGCTATTTCTTTCTATACAGATGTTGAAATACCAGTTTAGTCATCTGAAAAACACTGACGTCTGTTTCCTGTAGGCTGAGTAATCTGTGGTGGTAGTGACGTCAGCGCTAGCTGTTGCAGAGGTCACCTTCACTTCATGTAGGTGACCTACCAGCAGCTTTTCATGTCTATACATACCCCACTGGATTATTTTTAGATAACCATCTGTTAGCCATATCAATGACAAAGCAGGGGTTGCTCCACGGTTACCGCATTGAAGCAACGTTTCTTAGTATAGTATATATTGATGTTAGGCGCAGTCATAGCTAGCGCTGAGTGACCTGACTCAGTGGCCTCTTACGCGCATGTGCATAAGAGGGGATTCCCTTTGTTAAAAACAAGATTGTAGTTAAAAAAAACAAGATTTATCCCAAATTGTACACTTTTTTCTTACTACTTTCGCTTCTGTTCATTAGCCGACGTGTTCGTTGTAGATTTAACGGCTTGTAGCGTAACTTTTGCACCGGCCCATTTGACATCGGTGTCACAATGGTTTTTGCGGCATAAGGCTTTAGGCGACTCATGGGTGTAGAACTCCACACAAATTCGTCAATGTTCCTATGCAAATTTTCTAAGATCTAAATATCGACAGATATGCTGCAGCGTGTACTTTTGTGGTTTATTGCTGACGGTATAGAGTTTTGTCCCGATCTAGGCTGCAGATAAAAATAAATATCACTGTGCAGTGTCAGTCTTTGTCTTGTACGGATTTTCTGAATGGAAAGACAACAGTCACTATGGCAACAGGGCGGGCATAAACTGTTAGACTCAGGTTGAGAGGGGAGACAAAGACATTCAGTCATGCTGCGAGCTTTTCTATAATTTGTTCATGTTCTTGGAATGGCATGACTTGTTTTAAATAGTGTGAGAGGGGAGTTGAGTTAAGTAAAAAGGGTTACAATGACCACCGGCAATTCTAATGATAGAAAACGAAAACTCCAAACACGTCTCTCACTCTCTGTCCAAGTTCATATCATTGAACTGGTGTCCACTTAATACGACAGCAATCGTCCAATGTCGTTCACAGTTCAAAGTCTGCCCAGTTGCCGCGGTTCAAATTCTTGGGTAATTGTCGCTGATCAGGCGGGAAATCCGACACACATTTTCCCTAGACAGTCAGTCCTCCCTCGGGATTAATAGACTAATGGCCTCACAGAGGGTACCGCAAAATATATATACTAGGCCTACAGTACTATAGAATTCTTAGTTTGACATTTGAAAATGATTAAATGATTAAAAACTTACTTATGCAACTAAAAATTTTGAAACTCACGAATCGAAAGTTTACAGTCACCGTTATCACGAAGATTCCAAATCAAAATAGAAAGAATCAACATCACAAAAAAACAATCACACATCACAATATAACATAACATATCCACATCTCAATATAACGATGGCAAATCACCATATAAAAATCTAAATCATAAGATGATGAATGATCATCACAACAAAACAAATGCACATTACCAATCACAGTATTAAAATGTTCATCTTTATATAACAAATGTCCATCACTATATTATAAATGCCCAACAATATTACAAATACATACCAATGCCATCACCATAAAACAAATGCCAATCACCATATAGCAAATGCCAATCACCATATAACAAGGTCCTATCACTATATCACAGATGCCCATCACCATATAACCAATGCAATAACCATATAACAAATGCACATCACCATATAACAAATGCACATCACCATATAACAAATGCCCATCACCATATAACAAATGCCCATCACCATATAACAAATGCTCATCACCATATAACAAATGCACATCACCATATAACAAATGCCCATCACCATATAACAAATGCCCATCACCATATAACAAATGCACATCACCATATAACAAATGCACATCACCATATAACGAATGCGCATCACCATATAACAAATGCGCATCACCATATAACAAATGCACATCACCATATAACAAATGCCCATTACAATATAACAAATGCCCATCACCATATAACAAATGCACATCACCATATAACAAATGCCCATCACCATATAACAAATGCACATCACTATATAACAAATGCCCATCACCATATAACAAATGCCCATCACCATATAACAAATGCCTATCACCATATAACAAATTCACATCACTTTATAACAAATGCCCATCACCATATAACAAATGCACATCACCATATTACAAATGCCTATCACCATATAACAAATTCACATCACTATATAACAAATGCCCATCACCATATAACAAATACCTATCACTATATAACAAATGCCCATCATCAACAAATATGCATCACCATTTAGCAAATGTCCATCGCCATATAACAAATGTGCATCACAATATAACAAATGCTCATCACCATATAACGAATGCCCATCACCATATAACAAATGCACATCACCATATAACAAATGCCCATCACCATATAACGAATGCCCATCACCATATAACAAATACGCATCACCATATAACGAATGCCCATCACCATATAACGAATGCCCATCACCATATAACAAATGCGCATCACCATATAACAAATGTTCATCAAATCATCATTTTACGTCACTTAAGACAGCTACGGCTTTCCATATGTACAACTAGGTTGTAGCCCTGTAAAGGAGATAGACCATGAATTAGTCAGATTAAGAAACTTACATTGCTGTTTAAAAGTGCAAAATTTGTGGAATCCAAACACATTTGGCTTACAAATGCAATTTTTGTTGTTTTATCAGGTGCTGCCGTTAGGGTAAGGGTCAGAAGAAGCCTCTGGACAACAAATGTGAGAGCTCACAAATCAAATTGTTTTTTGGGTAAATTGATATACTCTAATTAGGGCCACACATAGTATAACTAAGACAAACAATGGTAATATATTTGACTAGAAACAACAGAGGTTACAATAAGGAAATTTATCCCTTTGATGTTTGTGCTAAACATGCTTTTATGTACAGTCAATGAGAATCAAATTCTTACACTTTGTACTCCTTTGTTGAGGTAGTTGGCAAGCATTATTCTTCCTGAAGCAATTTATCGATTTCTGTATAAGTTTTATTGTTGTTCTGTATATGTTTTTTGTTGTTGTTGTTGTTGTTGTTTTCATATCGAACCACTCAGGAGGAAGAATTCTTCCGTCCCGCAGGCTTGTACATGTCCTGACATTTACCTCTCAATAAGCAGTGTCACCAGTGACAACATAACAGCCAGGTCAGGTATAAATGAAGATTGTTCCTTTTTTTGCAAGGTAACAGTGGTGGCTAGTGAATTTCTTTAACTATTCACATTTTATGCACCAGTTATGCACCAGTTACTGGGATAGAAGCAAACACAAGTTATTGTTTTCAACAGATTTATTCATTTTAAAACGAAACATCAAAGGAGAAGTCAACATGTTTAAGCATAGGGGATAGCCTATGTGTCCGTCCCCAGGGGTTGGTAGGTGTTTTGTTGTATTGCTAATAAAGGTTTATTCTACCAAACTTTGGTGTTTTGGTCTTGCACTGCCCTTCACAATCTTGCGTAAACGTTTTATCAGCATGCTGCATCTATTATCTGACCAGTTTGATTGCCTAATTCGCCAAAGCAAGCAAGGTGGTAATTTAGTCTATTATCTGATGAGTTTGAGTGCCTAATTTGCCAAAGTAAGCAAGGGTAAATTACTAATCTGTGGACGCTGTCACCAGATTATCACCGGATTAACTTTGACAAAGTCAACAACGAGCGCACCAGCAAGGTATAACTGAAGAAAGGGGAGAAACTCTCAAAAGCCGTGTCCACAGAAACCGATTTTGTAATAATCAATTCCCAATTTTACGAACGCCAATAGTTTTCTAAAATGTTCAGACGGGGACATGCCAATTTATGACTTCGTCGGTTGCTTCTTTGAGCAGTAGAACGCTAATCGAAGCCGTGGAGTCAGTGTCCCGATGTTGTCCGTCAGACCGGAAGCCGGAACTAGAAACCTTTGACCTTGAGATTGTTGAATTTTAGCTCACATGATCGACACTGGTAAACAAAATACCCAAGACGCTTTGGGATGTGCGATTCGAGGGTCAAGCTCATCGGTGTTTATAAACACGGACATGACAATCTTTGTGCTTCTGATGATAGCTGGTCATCATTTCAGGGAAGAAACTCACCGCTTGTTGCATAAAAACTGACTAGTCGGTAAAAGTATTTTCATGACTAATATCCTCATTCGTTTCAAGACGAGAGGTTCTGTAGAACTGCGAAGACACATCGAAAGCACAGTAGTACTGACAACCAGGTTGATCTATACGTTGGGGAGATATTGATGTCACAGTCTTGTCGAACGAAAAAACGGGGATGTTTAGGCCATAGCAAAGACAGTCAGTTGAATAAAACGAATGTTTTTTGGACATCATATGTTTTTATGTCAGTTTTTGAACTCGCGTGAAACTCTGCGTAACTATATTTAACTATATATAAACAAAAACTTTTGGACATATCTTTTTATGTCAACGTTTTGACACGCTGTAAAAATGCATGATATAGCATACTGTATGTCTGACTGTCGGGAAACACTTCTTGCGCCGGTAGTCGTGCGATCGCGGGGTCTTTCCCTCGCACATTCGCTTTCCCAAAACTGTGGGTTTTTGTATAAAAACCCCAGCTTTACAGTGAAGGATATTAGACTTCGAAGTTTATGCAATCCAACATCATCTGGCCACTGGCTCGCCTATATATGCGGGACTGTGCTCGGAGTTCACTACAATTTTGACGTAGGGTTCGTCGATTGAGAAACTGGAATCACAGAGATGTGTACATCGTACACAAATGCGGATGCACTGTTTTTTGCGCCTCCGTCGGACTCAGTCGCTATGTCTTTCCCTTGCACGTCAGCTTTCCCGAAAATGTGTTTTTGATAATGTATAAAAACAATTTGACAGTGAAGGATGTAACTTTACAGTGAACGATGTAAACCTTCGAAGTTACAAATACACTTGTCGATTTGATATGCGAAGACACATTGATGACCGGTTGTTTATCAACCCTCAAACCTGGTGAAAATCATTCCACGACACTAATCGATTATGTTTTTTTTCGAGAACGTCCTAAGAACCTGACTGTGACCCTTGTTTGATGCGTTAGGTAGTTGAGTATAAGGATTGATAAATTAATGTATCAAAATATACACAGATTCACGCGACTGAACTATCATGTTCTTGGTAGCTCACTGACGGTTATGGCCGAGAGGGCGAAAGTCTCAGACCCAAGGGAGTATAAGCAGTACGCAGTACATTGCATGCTTTCTGAGAAAGAAAAGCCGGTTTCCTTAGCTACCATGCAAAATCCGGTTTTGACTAATGTTCCCGTCCTGTTTCCGAGAATAACTTTCGAGCTGCGTAGCTAGTAATGTTGAAGTCAAGATATCCGAATCGTTCGTGTTCGAAATGCTTCTTGATTTGCAGAGAGAACACTCGACTCTTCTTGTTTTTGTTTTAACTTAGCACATGGGGTCAATTGAAAAATTCAAAGCAAAATACCGCGGTGTATAAAATCTGCAGGCAGGGTCGCAGTCACCAACCGACAACCCTGCTTGTAGAGCACACAACCGGTCGTATGTAAAACATGTCTTGTTTTGTTATTTAAAAAATGACTGATACGAAAGTGTACGTATTGCAAGAACGCAGTTGATAAACTGAACAAGTTGAAGGCGAACGCGAACGTCGAGTTAATAAAGCATTTTCCGTTCTTGTTCTTGATTTACACGGAATTGTTTAGTATACCCATCACTGGGTGAAAACCCTATAATACAGGCCAATACTGTCACGTATTTTAGCCTGTATTTAGGGTAAATACATGTAAATAAAGGGCAATACACAGTAATACAGAAAACACAAATACAGACCCTGTATTTTTGCCTGTATTTACCTGT
Organism: Ptychodera flava; assembly: GCF_041260155.1. Taxonomy (NCBI): domain Eukaryota; kingdom Metazoa; phylum Hemichordata; class Enteropneusta; family Ptychoderidae; genus Ptychodera; species Ptychodera flava. Next base: position 2,051,802 of record NW_027248279.1, on the reverse strand, counting down.
ATATGCACTCTTACAAATACATTGTAAATACAGGTAAATAAAGGTTAATACAGATTATAAATACAATCTGTATCAATCATGTATTTGCCATGAATTTGTATGTTTTAAATTCATCTATATTCATTCCTGTATTTGGGATGTATTTCCATGGCTTGAATTTACCATGTATTATGCCTAGATTTGCCATGAATTTCTTAGCCCCAAAGGAACCTGAGTAAACCGTTTTGCTAAATGGCTTGACGCATTGCAGAATTGAACATTGACAAGGCGTGTGTAGACTTATCTTGCCAAGAGCCTTGAGACAAAAACGAACATATATAACATAAAAGTGATGACCGATTGTCAAACTGCTGAAAGCGAAACACAATCTGCCATTTTAGGAATCGAGCTACTTTCAGATAAATGGAGCTAATTTCAGATAAGTGCGAGGTTGTAATATGCCATGGTAACCATAGATTATTGTGTTCTGACACGGAAGTAATGACTGTGATTTTTTTGTTAGATCATACTAATCGTTCCTTAGTTACAGTCGTCAGTAAACTATCAAAATTTTGTTATCAGTGATCTTTGCCTGATTATTATCACATTTTAAACAGCAGCGGCAATCACGCTAGTGTGCTGCTGGTATGCAGATCGATCTGTGTTGTGCAAGGCAGTGATTGTTTCATGTACAGTAATTGTACAATATGTTTATACGTTATTTGAAACTTGGTCGTCTTGGTAAAATGTACAATTTTTATTCACTTTTCTTAGGCTTAATGTAGCCATCAAGGTATGGGCAGACCTCCATGGTGTAGCTAAACTGCCGTAAATTGGCTTCACTCGTTACCACTGTTTGGGGGTACGTCCGGATGCATGCCAACCGTCATTTTTCACAATAGAGACTCATAGCTTGCATTGTTCATCCACGTTCATTACATTATATTTTTGAACCAGACAGTCTTGGAATTTGGAGTATAGATCGGCAGAATGAGGTATAATTGAACATGGAAAGTCTAGCAGATAATCTCTTCAGTGATTGGAGATGTGATCACGGACGTAAAAAATGAGGGTTGACTTGGGCATGGATGTAAAAAGAGATGTTTGGGGTCGGTATTATGTATGAGAAATGTAATGCCATAAAGACCATGCCACAATCTATTCACTCTGTCAAATTATTTCACCGTGTACTGTAGAATTTTGTCATGAAATAAACGAAGAGAATATATCTGTTTGGCAGGACAGGGATTCACTGGCAGTCCGGGAAAATTCTTAAACCAGGCACCAGACAAGTGAGTGTATGTCACGGCCCCGTGTGTATGGAGGTAAAAAGCGACCACGCTGATCAAAAATGTTTTAAGGCTCTATTGGAAAGAAAATACACATTTCCCAATACAGATTTGTATTCTATTGCTGTAATGTGTTTTATACTGTGTCAACCTCAGACCATATTTTGATGTGCCTCTAGACATGCAGTCTGCACTGTGTGTAGAGTCCCTCCATCACGGATCTGTGCTCTATGGGAAAACCACCTTGCCACCTAATTTACCATTCTCCCTATTATAATCAATGTATTGTTTTTATTCAACAGCTACCTGTTAGATAAGCGCCCGCTAATTGACTAATCTGTTGACACTAGTAGGTGTTTGACAAGCCCGCAGCCTCCGTACAGGCCCTGGCACTAACCACTCTTATCAGTGGGCTGAGGCCGAACAAAAAAATTGTGCTGTTCCGATAACCCGACCTACGCTATTTTTACCTGCCGACCCTAAACTTTTTAGAGCTACGTAAACACGGAAGTAAAAGAAAGACAGAAAAAAATCCATAAAATCACGCATTCGTTACTTGGCATTTGATTTTTGCTTGAACACAGATGAAATGTTGTGGCCAGTGTTTGACCGCCCTGAACCCCTGAAAAATGCATACAATTCATTTTTTGCCTAACCAACCAGGTCAACACCAACCCACAGCAAAGACAACAGCAGGCTCACAATAGTGACCAACCAAACTTTTATTAATGCCCCTGGCAAAAATGTCACCGGTCACGAGTTTGATGCTATTACCCTAGCCTCACACCGTCCACTGTAAAGGCTAACTTGACCCAAATCAACGCAATATACAAATTGTGGTATCGATGTTGTTAGCACATGGCGGTTAGTCCGCACACAGACCCTCGAGGGTCTATGGTCCGCAGGGAGGTTTCGAAGCCACATGCACAGCCATTTCATGCCAGTTTTGTTTGTCGGACCGTACGCTTGTTCAGCTTCCTGTCTCAAGACTGAAAATTGGACATGTGCTGGACGCAATTCAGTTGTTCACTTAATTGCCAAATTGCGGGTTAAAAACCCACCGTTGTCAATGTGTACGGGATCTTAATATTACCGTAAAAACCCATATAATTCGAACACAAAAATGATTATGATTTTAAATTGTCGGATCGAATTTGAAAGGAAATGAACATTGCCGAAATAAGTGGTCGAATTGATAGACGAGACGATTGTGAAATTTTACATGAAACATGTTTTTATTTGGAGACTGCTTCAAAGGATGGGTGAATTTTTTGGTGCCCCGACATCGACAAATGGTCGTCATTCAGTAGTTCTATGCTGTACATCACAAATGAACAAGTTGTGTCGGCCCTTGAAAATAAACAGTAAATAGAAAATAAATAGTAACTCGTGACAGGCAGGTAATATGAGATATATGAGACGTGTAGTGCATTATCTACGTCTATCAAATAATAATAAAATGACATCACCGATCATAAGAAACGCGATGTTGAAGAACATTTTAACAGTCTGAGAAGACCATGGCGACCATTTTCCTGTGAGTATTCTAAGTTTGAAAACTTGCGAAACCAACATCAGAAGAGTTCAACTTTTTGGCTGTGTTCTACGCATGTTGTAATGTCAGTCAAATTTCAGGAAAGTATCCGTTCGTGATCCGTACAGCGTAATTGTGCAACCCGACGGCGATTTCCGAAAGAACATGATCGGTTCGTGGAAGCGTAAAAATCTCTCTCTCTCTCTCTCTCTCTCTCTCTCTCTCTCTCTCTCTCTCTCTCTCTCTCTCTCTCTCTCTCTCTCTCTCTCTCTCTCAGTCTAGCCGTTTCGATGTTTTGATTTGTCGACATTTATTTCGGGTTCGCAGTCACCACTGTATGTTGATGTCCGTTTCTGATAACGGGTATGGTCTCTGTCGTCACTTTAGTGATTTATTCCTGCCGTGCTCAATATCAGACACTTAGAACAGGAACAACGCTGGTAATATTGCGTCTTTAGTCTTGAAAGCCAGTAAAATTCGTAACTGATGACATGTCAAAGCATGGAGCAAGTTATCACCATTGGAAGTGTATAAACTTTAACGCACGGGCAAGTTCACATTGAATGGCAATTTTAATTTTTACCGCTGATAATGTGTACAACAGTAAGAATGAAACATGACGGAGCTATGATACCGACTTCAGAGAAACAGCGTGATTTTTTTCATCGCAACAACACGCAAGAGTTGTAGAAATATTACAACCTTGTAGGCTTGTTTGGTCCCCAAAACTAACAACAATATAATGTTGACTATCCTCTATGTAATCAAGACGCACCTGACGTCATTTCGTGATTGTTTTACTGGAGGTTCACATATCTTTCTCTCACGACTTTGACTGACATGTATACCGGTACTTGGGTTGATAATGTTGTTGTGCTGTACTGTTTTTGACCTGTACAATAACTGTGTAACATGACTTTTGCCTACGACTTTTGGATTACAGATGGGTGTGATTGCTATTAATTTGAATGCAAAACATTCGAATATTTGAAACTCAATATAACTAGCTACACCGCACGAAATTTATTGTCGGAACCAGGACAGTAGCATTGATCAAGCCCAAATTTTGCATGGTAGCTTTGGAAACAGGTGGTTCTTTCTCAGAAAACATGTGATGTATTACTTACTGCCCCCTTTGGGCTTAGACTTTCGCCGTCTCGCTCCTACACATCAACAAGATCGTTCAGTTACGTGAATCTGTAAATTCATCAATTATTATACTCAACTACAGAATACAACACAAGGGTCGCAGTCACGGGTCATAGGACTTCCAGGAAAAGACACAAGCGACGTGTATGTTGTGGAATTTTTATTGGTTTTTAGAACATATAAATATATCAGTTCATCTGACAGTGTACCGTACAGTCGTACATCGAATCGACAAGTATATAAAGTTCGAGGGTCTACGTTTTTCACTTTAAAGTTGCTTATTCAAAAACACAAAGACATCGCGACTGAGTCCAACAGCGGCGCAAGAAATTTTAATTTCTAGTTTCTGAATCGAATCCCACGTCAAGTGGTCAAGAAGTACTAACCTAGTCCTGCATGTGAAGGCGAGGCTGTGCCCCGATGAGATTGCATAAATCATGAATGTATAGTTAATTTTCTCCCGACAGAAATCAGACATGTAGGCTAAACAATAGTTATCAATATATCTGAAAAGCGTTCATAAAAATTGGCATAATAAGATAAAATGTCAAAAAAAGTTCTGTTTTTTTTTTCAATTGAACTTATTTATCGCACTTGCTATAGTCTAGACACACATGCTTGTCTTGAAATCCATTTCTCTTTCACGCACAGACACTTCTCCTTGTCTGTGCTCACACATAGTAGATCGACCTGGTTGGGCGCTGTCGTGCTTACAAATACATTTCTTCGCCGCTTCGAAAAACATCTCGCCAACTTTCAACTTTTGGGCATGGGCTACGTCTTTGTAATGTTAAAGGAACTAATGACAGTAGGCTGGATATTATTTCGGTCAAATAAGAATATAATATTGTAGATAAAAATCCTTTTTATCAAGCATGTGTCAAATATCTAATCACAGTCGGCCGTCCGGAGACGTTAGACTGTCTATGATTTCATCAACAGGGAACGAAAATATTTCAATTTATTGACTAATATATCGAGAATAAACGTTTCATTTTTTCTGAAAAGTAAACTCGTCTTTCCTTGACATCTCCGTTCCGTGAGTGAATACTTAGTCCTCAGTCAGTATGAAGGTCTAGCCGCCTCCGTATTACTCACTCAGGCCATGGAATTAGTAACAGCTCTTACTAATTCCATACTCAGGCCGACACTTGGTTGTTTTGCCAAAGATCTCGTCAGCTTTCCGGTTTATTGCATGGGACACGTCCGTATACGTTCGCAAGGAACCCGCCACAGTAATTTAGGATACTAAATTGGTCAATTAACACGGCATATTGAAGATGAAAATACTTTTATCGATTGACTCAAAGAGCTAGAACGAGTCAGTGAATCTGTAAATAGACGGACGGGATAGGCACAGGCAAGTCTGTATATAAAAATTGATCCCCCTAGCCTGCTCCTCGTAGATGAAGTCGAACCTGTCCCTTAATTAATCTGGCGAATCACAAATATATGGTGCATTGTGTAATATTTTTTGTCTAACAAGAGTGACAGAAATTGCATTTTGTCATAATTGAACATAAATAATAATAACTTCTAAGCAAATTCTTCCTGTGAATATTTGAGCACTTAGGGGGTCGTAAACAGTAAAGCGCCACCTTGATGACTTTGCTGTACCTGGTCCCTGGAGTGGGTTGTCATGCAGTTACGAGCCGTCCAGATCGACAAGCAACACGTTTTATTCAAGTTATTCTCCGTTCAACCCCAGTTTAACCATGATTAAACTACACAACCCATTTTCGGAACTTGGACGGAAGAGAGCAAACTTTTCAACAACAGCGACATGTCGACAAGTACCTAAATCGCCGCAATCATAGTTATACAACATCAGCTGGACAGCCGTTGTGTAATCCAGGTATGTATCGTTGTCCTCTCAACTTGTCCTAGTGTTTTCGATACTTTTTCTTTTATAGCTCTTTATAGAAATATCTTTATCAGGTACAAGTATCTAACATTTTAATATGTTTTCATTCACCAATAGTCCTGACTGTTGCAAATGTACACCAATTACTAGCTCTCCGTTCCAAAGCCCTTTATAAAGGCTTTATGCTAATGTGACCTTTTCATGCCATGCCCTGCATCAGACCCAGGGAAGAGTGTAAATGCCTTGCAGACAAATGTACACGCATAAGCCCTAAAATGACAAAGTAACATGGATGGTTTACGTTCTACCGTTTGTGAAACCCCGACTTGAAAAGGTCAGGGATCGTAAAAACTGAAGTCTTGAGAAGACTAGGCGTTTCTGTCTTTTGTTTTCCTCTCAAAGTGCAGTCATTGTATAAATATGTTGCGAGGATTTTGGATTAATATGACCAGACTCTTAATTCTTACATCTCAAATTTATGTTCTATGTATTGTGATTTCATGATGGGAAGAGCCCTATTCAATTTTGGGGGTCGTTTTGGTAGCATTCTTAGAGGCATATGCATCTCCATTCACTCAGTTGCCATTCAGCGATGGCCACTACTATAATAACTACATTGTTATGCAAATAAGCCACTTTGCTATCAGTAATTCCTTGGGAGCAGACTTTTCACACCTGACCAAACCTTTCCAAACTTCTAAAAATTTGGGTTTCCTTTCAGTGACAAGAAAGTCAAGCTGATGCTTTAGCGCTGAAAGATTCACACAATTCCTTGAGCCAATGTTAATGCAGTATTGTTTTATAGCAAATAATAACATCTTTTTCAGCAATGTTAAAAAGCTGAAAATGAAGAATCAAGAGATAAAAATATCACACAATTTTCATAGATAATTGCGAACACAAATATAAATAACACTGTTATTCAATAACGCAGTGACCCTTATCTCTTATTTATTCATTTACTGCCTCTGTGATTAGTTACCCTTTTTACTAATCTGTTTTCAATTTATTTTGTCTTGCAGGCCATGAAGACGAATCATCGTGTGCTTCTGAATGACGACAACATGACTCTTGACGGGATTACTCCTGAACTGATGTAAAATGCAAAAGAGGAGGGTGGATTTGTCATCTTGAGGTCTCCTGCTTGAAGAGCAAACCCGTTGAATGAACGTTCATGTACATTAGATGCCTGTCTAAAAGAAAAAGTGTATTTTAAAATTCTAAGAGGAAGGCAGTCATTCTACTCATTGCATCTGAAAACAGTGAGGAAATACGCAGCAGATCTCATCTTATCAACGCATTATGATTACCCAGATTCACTACCATTGTTGACTCAATTTTTTCAAACGCTGATTATATCATGGCCCTCCACAGTTAACATATCTTAAAACAACTTGTTGTGAACTTTGGTATACATGAAATTTTCTCTTAAACAACTTGTTCATTTGCTTTGAAATTTAGTAGGAAGGTTCCTGAAGCCAAAACAATCTAGTAGGATTTTATTAACTTGTGGTGAAGTTTGCATGTAATTGTATTTTGGGGGCAATTTGTGCCTTTTTAATGAAACAAATATCTTCTGAGAAACTGCAACTCAACTTGGTTCCTTTGAAATTTTGCACGCAGGTTGCCACCGGTGATCTGAGTAAGTTATCTTCTGATATATGTTTATCCCCATTGATGAGTTGTAATGCATGCCAATATCACAAAGGGGCTCTGTTAGCCGCAACATAGCTTGTTTTCTTTCCAAACAAAAAAGAACATGTGCTATACTCGATTAGAGAATTTCCCAAAGGCCAGTGCAGTAATTCCAATATCTGTGCAACATGCAACTGTTCTGAAATATTGTTTACAGTTCTAGTGGTTCTTTTTACTCCTTTATGTATTTATTTTTTAAAACTCTGATTGAATTCTAGTTTTGAAATAAAATTTTAATTTTTCTTTGTAAATATTTGCTGTGTAAAATATTTGTTGAGTGTGCGTGTGATAAGTGACACTACTTCTGGCGAAAATATCATGTCATCATGTTGGTAAAAGGTCTATAGATATATAGACAACTTTTTACCCAGATGAGTCCTTCTTACCCTCACATGATTTAAATATCAAATCACAACAGTGATCCTCAAGTTTATAATCGGATGCAATGTTTTTATTTGTAGCAGTAACTCAGTTACTGTCCTAAGTTACTGTTGAAATGAAATAATTTGCCTTGTAGATTAGTACACGCCTCTCGGTGGGCTTTCATTGATTTAGTGGCTAAAATTATTCCGTGAAAATTCAGTATTGTTCACTGCCAGCATTCTAATGTTTGAGAAGCTCAAACCAAATATGATAATTACAGATGCCATATATGGTAACATTTGTATATAAATACAGAACTGTATTAACCTGAATTTATGTAAATCCTGAAAAATAAACAGGAAGCGCTGCCAGCACATTGGCTAGAAATACACGTAAATACAGGCAAATGTAGCCCTTTATTTACAGTGAATATAGGTAAATACAGGAGATGTATTTACCATGTATCAACAGTGCATATACAGGTAAATACAGGCTGTATTTTCCTGTATTTACCATAAATACATGGCGGTATTTACCTGTATCTGTCTGAATTTGCAACAAATACAACCAAAATACACGGTCAATACACTCTGTATTTTAGCTTTTCACGCAGTGCATGAAGTCTGATTCAGTTCGTTGCGGTGTTAGGCACGTCGACCAACGTGGTTTTTGCCGGGCCAGCTGGAAGAGTATAAACAGACCTCCGATACGTTAGCAAGGTGTGTTGAACCATGGAGGCAGCAGAGATGGTTGAACACATACCACGCATTCCTCGGAAGTCCTCCTTTCGGACCTGTTCATTTACAAATAAATATTCAAGTTTGTTTTGCCACCTGATTGTTTCCGAATAAATGAATATAAAGTGTCCACTAGTTTTACGGACCACATCTGGACATTGGTTTTGAGAGTTTCACCCCTTTCTTCAGTTATACCTTGCTGGTGCGCTCGTTGTTGACTTTGTCAAAGTAATCCGGTGATAACTGGTGACAGCGTCCACAGATTAGTAATTTACCCTTGCTTACTTTGGCAATTAGGCACTCAAACTCATCAGATAATAAACTAAATTACCACCTTGCTTGGTTTGGCGAATTAGGCAATCAAACTGGTCAGATAATAGATGCAGCATGCTGATAAAACGTTTACGCAAGATTGTCAAGGGCAGTGCAAGACCAAAACACCAAAGTTTGGTAGAATAAACCTTTATTAGCAATACAACAAAACACGTACCCACCCCTGGGGACGGACACATAGGCTATCTCCTATGGTTTAAGTGTACAATATAATCAATGACAGAATAACATCAAATGTAACAACCAATTAAACTTAGGGCAATCTCCCAGGGTTAAATCCTGTGTATTGTCCAAATCTGCCACAGAATAAACTGCCTGTACGCAGCATGTCTGTTACACTTATTCAGGTCTGCATCCTCGTTCATGCCAACACATCCCTTCGGTAAGCCCTGGCTGTTGCCAGGACCCCTTTGTTCAAGCAGAAGATTCTCAAATCCTAAAAGATAAAGAAACACAATGTTAGAGGGAATTTAGAGTTTTGGAAAAAAAATGATTCCATTGATTCTACGTCTGTTTGGTCTAGATCAATGTATCATATGACGGAACGCTGACGCTAGATAAATCAGTGTTAACATGAGCTTAGTTATTTTCATTATTTGGTGACTTTTAATGTGGAACTTTTGTGGAACTTTGAGTGAACATGACACATTGGAGTTGATTGTTATCAAAATTATTATCAAATTACAGACTGATGATTCTTGCAGATCTTGTGCATTGTCTTAAATAATATGATGACTTCACTGAGTACAGAGTCAGTGTAGCTACCTGTACTGCATGTTGATGTTTATAATAATCCTCAGGTCAGTGAATCAGGACGAACTTGCTGGATTGCTTTCAGTTTTCAGAAGCATGAGTAGCACAGTTTCAAAGCTTACAAATTAACTGGCCTTTCGTGTGACCAAGATCCGTAAGTCTGTAAGTCAGAGTCGGCGGGACCAGACGCTACCACTGTGCCATCATTGCTGACAATTTCTTGCGACCGTTGATGGGAATAAAAGCTGAAGCCCAAACGGTTACAATATTCATAAGGGTAGTGATGTCAAAATAAACACCTATCTAACTTGGCAAACAGGATATACGTACGACAATTAGAAGTCACCCCTATTGACAAAATTAAAAAAACAACACCTTTTTTTTCAGAATTCCCACATCTTAAATGAATTGTTATTAGATTTCTATATAATACTTATAGCCCCTAAACTTGTAATAATAATAATAATTAATATAAGTATTATATAGAAATAATAATGCGAATAATAATAGGTTCAATTTCCGTGAAAATTTCACCACAAGGGTATTTTGGGTCGAAAAGACCAAATATGATATCGATTTCACTGCCCCATGTTTCAATGGTAACCATTTTAGGGGTTGAAAGTTTCAGTTTTTCTAATATCCCATGAAAAGTTAATTTGATTGATATAGAAATTATCTAGCGGGGGAGTTCGGGTCAGAGAACACAAAAACAAGACTTATTTTAATGTTTGAGTTGCCATGGTAACTATTCTCGGATTGAAAATGTTACTTTTTCCCTAATTCCTATTAAAGAACTATTGATTGATGTAAAAAAAGATAATATGATTTTTTCTGGCTAGCACA